>NW_004443981.1:13550873-13567484 GCF_000243295.1 Trichechus manatus latirostris
TGAATGGATAAACAAACTATGGTACATACACACAATGGAGTATTATACAAAGATAAAGAACAATGATGAATCTGTGAAGTATCTCGTAACATGGATGAAACTGGAGAACATTATACTGAGTGAAATAAGTCAATAACAAAAGGAGAAATATTGTATGAGACCTCTACTGTTTAACTCATGCAAAAGTTTACACACAAAAAGAAACAATCTTTGTTGGTTACGAGGGATGGAAGGGGTGGGAGGGGGAACTAAATAGATAAGTGGTAACTTTGGTGAAGGGTAAGACAGTACACATTACTGGGGAAGCCAGCACAACTTGTACAAGAAAAGGTCATGGAAGCTCCATAGACACTTCTAAACTCCCTGAGAGACTGAGTTGCTGGGCGGAGGGCTGTGGGGACCGTGGTCTCAGGGAACTTCTAGCTCAATTGGCATAACACAGTTTATAAAGACAATGTTCTACATTTTACCTCGGTGAGTAGCGTCTGGGATCTTAAAAGCCTGTGAACAGCCATCTAAGATACTCCACTGGTCTCACCCTTTCTGGAGCAAGGGAGAATGAAGAGAACAAGATAAGATACAAGGAAAAGAATAGTCCAAAGGACTAATGGACCACAGCTACCACGGCCTCCACCAGACTGAGTCCAGTACAGCTAGATGTTTTCTGGCTACCACCACTGACTGCTCTGCCTGGGATCACAATAAAGGGTCCTGGACAGAGCTGGAAAAGGATGTAGAACAGAATTCCAACTCACAAGAAAAAGACGAGATTTACTGGGCTGACAGGCTCGAGAAACCTGGAGAGTATGGCCCCCGGACACCCTTTTAGCTCAGTGGTGAAGCCCCTCCCAAAGTTCACAGTCCAGCCGGGGATTGGACAGCCTCATAAAACAAAACAGGACTAATGAGGCACAGCAGTTCAGGGACAATGACTAGGAGGCAGGAGGGGACAGGAAAGCTGGTGATAGGGAATCCCAGGTTGAGAAGGGATAGTGTTGACATGTCATGGGGTTGTTAACCATTGTCATAGGGCAATATGTGTACTGTTTAATGAGAAACTATTTGTTCTGCAAAACTTCATGTAAGGTACAAAAAAAAAAAAAAAGCATTATCTATGTAAGATCAAATCGACAATAGCAACTCAAAAGGTTTGATGGGAAGCCTAGGAGATAGTGAGTTGAAGATAATGGTGATGGAATAATTTGGAAAAGGATAGTGAGAATAGCAGCACAACTGGAAGAATGTAATCGATGTCACTGAATTGTACATGTAGAAACTTTTGAAATGGTGTAATTTTGGCTATGTATATTTTCACCAAAAAAAAGTTCCTCAAGGTCAAGAAGGGAGAGTGTTGACATGTTGTGGGGCTGTTAACCAATGTCATAAAACAATATGTGTACTGACTGTTTAATGAGCAACTATTTGTTCTGTAAACCTTCATCTAAAGTACGATAAAACAAATTGAAAAAAAAAAATTACTAGTATATATATTATTATCAATGAATCACCTCCAAAAAAGGCACCAGGCCAAGATTGTTTAATGAGTAAAATTCATCAAACTATTAAAGATCAAGTAAACTTAAACTTAAATAAAATTTTATTTAAAACATTTACAAATTATTTCTGAGTAACAACAAAAAAAGAAAAAAGAAGAAGAGAAAGAAAGGAAGCTACCTAACTTATTTTATGATGCTAGTATTAGCTTGGAGCCCTGGTGGCACAGTAGCTAAAAGCTCGGCTGCTAACCAAAAAGTCAGCAGTTCAAATCCACCAGCTGTTCAAATCCACCAGCTGTTCCTTGGAAGCTCTATGGGGCAGTTCTACTCTGTCCTATAGGTTCACTCTGTGTTGGAACCGACTCAAAGGCACCTAACAATGCAACAACAAAGTATTAGCTTGATTCCAAAGCCAGATATGGACAGGTAAAAAACCAAAACCAAAAACCAAACCCATTGCGTTTAATAGATTTCGACTCATAAAGAAAGGAAAAGTAAAATTACAGATCCCTGAATGAGATCAAGACAAAAATCCTAACCAAAAGGTCGGAGTTTGAATCCATCAGCTGCTCCTTGGAAACCTTGTGCCACAATTCTACTCTGTCCTGCAGGGTCGCTATGAGTCAAAATCAACTCAATGGCAACAGGTTATTACCATGAAAGATTTTTTTTTTTTTTTTTTTTTTACCCCTGGTGGCATAGTAGTTAAGGGTTCAGCTGCTAACCAAAATGTTGTCAGTTCAAATCTACCAGTGCTCCTTGGAAACCCTATGGAGCAGTTCTACTCTGTCCTATGAAGTCAGTCACTATGAGTTAGAATTGACTCAACAGCAACAGGTCTAATCAAATTCAGTTGTGTGTTAAAATAGTACGCTTTGGATTTTTCTTAGAATTACAAGATTAATTTAACACCATAAAACTTAAGAAAATAGATCAGAATATAAATAAAGGGAAAAAATCATCTAAACTTATGTGGAAAAACTATTTGATACAACTCAATACGCCTTTGTCATAAAAACGCTTGATAAGCTAAGACCAAGAACCAGCAACAGAAAGGCATCTATTGTCAAGCTAGACTATACAAGGTCTCAATAAATTTAAGAGGATTTAAATAATACCAGGTATGTTCTCTAAATATACCAAAACTTAACCAGAAATCAATTTTAAAAAATCTAGAATATCCCAAGTATTTGAGAATTAAACAACACACTTCTAAGTAACTTTGTGTCAAAGAAATGAAAATACAAGCACGATATATCAAAATGTCTGGGATACAGCTAAAGCAGTGCTTAGAGGAAAATGTTTAGCATTAAGTGCTTATAATGGAAAAGGGAAAGAAGTCAAATCCATGATCTAATCTTCCAACAGAAAAACTTAAAAAACAACAACAACAAAAACCCTAGCCAAGCAAACCCAAAGCGATCAGAAGGAAGGAAACACTATATGTAAGAGCAGAAATCAATGAAATAGAAAACAGAAAAACAATGGAAAAATATCATTGAGGCCAAAATCTGGTTCTTTGAAAGAATTAATAGAATTGGTAAACTGCTAGACAAGTTGATCAAGACAAAAAAGAGAGAAGACACAAATTACCCTTGTTAGGAATGAGACAGATAACATCCCTACTGATGCTACAAATATTAAACGGGCAATAATGAAATATTATGAAGAACTTTACACCAAAAAATTCCACAATTTAGACGAAATGGACAAACTCATTGAAAGCACAAAGTAACACATCTAGGAAGGTAATCTGAAATGCCCTATATTTATGAAAGATATTGTAAAATCAAAATTGAAGTTGAAAACTTTTCCACAGAGAAAAGTTGATTTTACTGGCCCAGATGATTTTACTGATTAATTCTCCCAAATGTTTAAAGAAGACATTTTACCAGTTCTACTGGGATTTTTTTTTTCCAGAAGCTATGTGAGGAAGCAATTCTTCTCAACTCATTTATGAGTCTTGCATCACCATGATACTAAAACCAAAGAAACTACCCTTAAAGAAACAACAGCAACAAGGGTGGGAGTGAAGAGGAAAGGAGGGTCTTTGCTTAGGGGTATTGAGTTTCTTTTAAAGGTGGTGGAATCACTGGGAAGGAATGTGGTGATAGTTGCCCAACATGACGAACGTCATCAATATCGCTGACTTATACATGTAAAAAAGGTTGAACTGGCAAATGTTTTATATATATTTTTATTACAATAAAACAACAAGAAAAATAAAAGAGGGAACAAATGGATAGTGGATTCATTTTCACTATGGATCAGAGAAATGCAAATAAAAATAACATTGGGCATCATTTTACTCCCATTGGAGTGAAGAAAATTTTAAAAAGATGGTAATATCAAGACCCAGAGCCCTCTTTGAGTAGCCAATATTTTATTACTCCCAGACGCAGGTTGGGGGTAGACATTCCTTCTTCTGGCTCCCCAGCAGCTATCACACAGATCTGATCTGACCTTGGCCAGTCACATGTTCCGCCAGAGTTCTGCTGGGGATTCTGAATTCTGAGCGAGTGTCACTAGTGATACCTAGATGTGGAGACATATGTCATTATAGATTATCTGTCTTTCCCTCTAGAGTGTAAGTCCTGGAGGGCAAATAGTCTTATTCAGCGCTCTGTTGTCGAGGCATACAACAGTGCCTGAGAAACAACAGAAGAACTAGAATTCTAGAATGAAGATGAAGGTAGCAGCAGCCGTGAGTGCTAGCAACAGCAGCAGCGGCAGGATCAGTGTCCACTGTCCAGTGCCCAGCGCCGGCGGTGGTGGTCTTGCTAGGGTGACAGCCCAGCTGTGCCACCAGCCCCACTTCCTTCCGTGAGATTGGGACTGTGATTTCAGCTGCCTGGCCTCTCCTCTTGCTGCCCTTTTACTGAGCTAGTTCTTTAGACTTCCTATCTGTCAATCCCCCAACATCCTTCTAATTAAATCCTTTTCTGCTTAATTTAATGAGAGTCAGTTTCCGTTGTTTGCAACCAAGACCCCTGACGATTACAGATGCACAGCTGTTAAAACGGATGGGCCAGATCTGTGAGCATCAGCATGGATAAATCTGAAAAACAAACTTGAATGAATAAAAGCAAGTTACAGAATGATCTACATGGTATGATGCTTTTCATGTAAATGTTAAAGACACACCCACAATACTACTTACTATTTATACATAAAAGGGTTTGTAGTAATAATGTTAAATGATACACAACAACTTCAAAATGCTGGTCCCAAAATGCTGGGAAAATGAGGAACTGGTGGAATTCTTGCCTTTCATGCAGGAGACCCAAGTTCGATTCCTGGCAAATACACCTCATGCCCAGCCACAACCTGTCTGTCAGTGGAGACGTGTTATTGTGATGTTGAACAGGTTTCAGCAGAGCTTCCAGACTAAGGTGGCTTAGGAGGAAAGGTCTGGAGTTCTACTTCCAAAAAGCAGCCAATGAAAATCTTATAGGTCTAAACGATCTGATCTGCAACCAAGCATGGGGATGGTACAGGACTGGGTGGCTTTTTGTTCCGTGGTGCATGGGGTTGCCATGAGTTGAGGGTGACTTGACAGCATCTAACAATTAAGGAAGAAGAGAGGGGAATGGGACAAGAGATGAGCATGAGAGGAGAGTTCACCTTTATCTCTAATGCCTTAGTGAGATCAAAGAAATTAGAAGCAGATCTGATGGTGTGTTATATAACTTCATATTTTGGTGTGTCTACATAGGCATTTGTGAACTTACTCTTTTTACTTCTAGGTATATTTGAAATACTTCATAATTGTTAAACTAGACACTTCTATGTCCCTGCTTTTTCAGCCTCCCATCACTCCCCATGGGGACCTCGAAACACCACCTCAGGACCTTAGTTATCTAGTGCTGCTATAAGAGAAATTCCACAAGTGGATGGCTTTAACAAAGAGAAAATTATTCTCTCACAGATTAGGAGGCTAGAAGTTCGAATTCAGGGTGCCAGCTCCAGTAGAAGGCTTTCTCTCTCTGTTGGCTCTGGGGGAAGGTCCTTGTCATCAGTCTTCCCCTGGCCAAGGAGCTCCACAGCACAGGGACCCTGGGTCCAAAAGACAGGCTCTGCTCCTGGCACTACTTTCTTCGTGATATAAGGTCCCCCTGTCTCTCTGCTCGATTCTCTCCTTTATATCTCAAAAGAGATTGATTCAAGGTACAACCTAATCCTGTAGATGGAGTCCTGCCTCAGTAACATCATAGAGGCAGGATTTACAACACATGGGAAAATCAGACCAGGTGACAAAATGGTGGACAATCGCACAATACTGGGAATTGTGGCCTCGCCAAGTTGACACACATTTTGGGGGAAACAATTCAATCCATAACAGGACCCAAGGACTTCCCAGAGCCCAGTTTCAAGTCCACTACCCCAGGTGAAGTTTCCTCCCCACTCTGGAAAATGCAGAGATTACAGCCACAGCTGTAATCTTCTTTTTGAAAATAATTGAGTATTTCATGAAAATGTTAAATGGTGCTTAGTGATAGGACATTTACTCCCCAAAATGGGATTAAGGACATAATAAAACAAAATCGAATCTTTAATGTATAGTTTAACAATTGTTTCATGGAAGCAATATAAAGAGGTCTTATAAATGTTACCAAATAATCGAATACAATGAATCTTTAATTTACTGTTTAAATAGTTGTTACTTTCTTGAAATAAAGGACGGTCTTTGTATCTTAACATTTTTTAACGATTCCTTACGAAGACTACTGTCAATTAAGGTTATGAGGTTTTCTGGGATTCATTTTGCTGTGTATGTTAAAAATAAAATAAAATAAACTTCTTATGACTAGCCAGAGCCTTCCTGCTACACAAGGTATACTGATGCTTGTCTGAAAAGGCTGAGGGTTGTGATGGGATTAGCGGAAGCAAAGCTCTATGCAGTGTCCATTCTTACGTTTTCATAACACTTAACACTTTGTAAGGAGCCCTAGTGACATGTGGTGAAGCCCTCAGCTACTAACCAAAAAAACGTGGGCCGTCTGAACCCACCCAGTAGTTCCTCAAGAGAAAAGACCTGGTAATCTGCTCCAGTAAAGATTACAGTCTAGGAAACCCAGTGGGTCAATTCTATTCTGTCACGTGGGCCCTCTATGAGTCAAAAAGTGACTGGAGGGGACCTAACAACAACATTTTCTACATTTTTGTTCTTTTAAAATTCCAAAAACCTCCAATTAGATAAGGAAGCCAGGAATTATGCCCACATTATACACAAGGAGCCCCTGGGTGGTGCAAACGATGCACTCGGCTGCTAACCAAGAGGTTGGAGGTTCAAATCCATCCAGAGGTACCTTGGAAGAAAGACCTGGAGATCTGCTTCTGAAAATTCAGCCATTTGAAAACCCTAGTGAACACTGTTCAACTTGGGCACACATGGGATCACTATGAATCACTCTCAACTCGATGGCAACTGGTTTATTCATGAAACTGGTTTATTGGTGGTTTATGCACGATGTCCAGAGAGAAATGGCCATCAATGCTCTCACATTGTGTTAGTGACTATGAAGGACTAGGATTCAGGTTCCTTGGCTGTTCTTTTTGAATTCTTCTCAGTTAATGATGTTGGCTTAGCCCAGACCCCAGCCCTATGACCTATGGATTATTAAGGTAACTTTGTAACTTAATTAAACATACATTTATGGGACATTTTGTATGTGAAGGACTTTATGCTATGCACTGGAAAACCAAAGTCCAAAGTACTGTCACCTTGCTCATAGCCTAATGGGTGAGACAAACAGCCTAATCATTCAGTTAGATTTTGAAAGGCTTGTGATAGACATGAACACAGCCAGGCTGGGGGGTCAGAAAAGTGCTCATGGAAATAGTAATATAGAAGCTACATTTTAGCAAAGAATAGGCTTTATCGGAGATGAGAAGAGAATACCACCAGTTGCCTTTGAGGCAAGTCTGACTCATGGTGGCCCCACGTGTGTCAGAGTAGAACTGTGTTCCATGGGGTTTCCAATGACTAATTTTTCAGAATTAGATCACCAGGCCTTTCTTCCAAGATGCCTCTGGGTGGACTGGAACCTCTAACCTTTTGTTTAGCATCTGAGTGGGTTAACTGTTTGCAACTAGACTGAGTCTCCGAGAAGAGAATGGCAGGAACTAAAAACAGAGAAGCAACATAAACTAAGGTGTGAAATGGTATAATGTATGCTGATATTGACAAGCATTACAATCAGAGAGAAAAGGACAGGGTGGGAGGTTGGGGGACTTTTGGTTTTGATTGTGACCAAGATTCTGAAGGAACATAAATGCAGACTCCATTCCTCAAGAATACTCTGGAGGAAGTACAGAGGGAAAACTATAAGACACACCCTAGAAAATTTTTAATAAGAGATAGTAAAGAATACCTAAATAAATTGAAAATATTTATCATGTTCAAGATATAAAGCTTTAATATTATAAAGATATCAATTCTCCCCAAAGTGGGGAGTGTTTATTCAATGCAGTTCCAGTTATGAGACTTGATAAATGGTTTCTAAAATATGTTGATACATCTAGATCTAGATATACTTATATATAATACACATACATATAGATATACATATAGACATACATATAGATATACATATAGACATACATACAGATATATATAGATACACATATAGATATACACATAGAGACTGAGACAGAGAGAGATAGCTGCTGTTGAATCCACTCCAACTCATGGCAATGTTATGTACAACAGAACAAAATGTTGCCCAGTGGTATAGCTTCCAGCATCACAGCAACATGAAAGCTGTCATGGATTGAATTGTGTTCCCCAAAAATATCTGTCGAATTGGCTAGGTCATGATTCCTGGTATTGTATGATTGTCTACCATTTTGCCATCTGGTGAGATTTTCCTATGTGTTGTAAATTCTATCTCCATGATGTAATGAGCTAGATTAGTGGCAGTTATATTGATGAAATCTAGAAGATTAGATAGTGTCTTAAGCCAATCTCTTTTGAGATATAAAAGAGAGAAGCCAGCAGAGAGACATGGGGACCTCATACCACCAAGAAAGAGTGCTGGGAGCAGAGAATGTCCTTTGGACCTGAGGTTCCTACATGGAGAAGCTCCTAGACCAAGGGAAGATTGATGACATGGACTTTCCTCCAGAGCCCACAGAGAAAGCCTTCCCCTGGAGCTGATGCCCTGAATTTAGATTTGTAGTCTACTAGACTGTGAGAGAATAAATTTCCCTTTGTTAAAGCCGTCCACTTGTGGTATTTCTGTTATAGCAGCACTAGATGACTAAGACACAAGACACCACAGTACCACAAACTGGAATATGGGTGACAGAATTTGAGGATGTTGTAGTTGTTAGGTGCCATCCACTTGGTTCTGACTCATAGTGACCCTATGTACAACAGAACGAAACACTGCCCTGTCCTGGGCCATCCTAACAATAGTTGCTATATTTGAGGCCATTGTTGGCAGCCACTGTGTCAATCCATCTCATTTAGGGTCTTCCTCTTTCTCACTGACCCTCTACTTTACCAAGCGTGATATCCTTCTTTAGAGACTGGTCCCTCTTGATAACAAGTCCAAAGTACATGAAACGAAGTCTCAACATCATCGCTTCTAAGGAGTATTCTGGCTGTACTTCTTCCAAGACAGATTTGTTTTTTCCTCAGGCAGTCCATGGTATATTCAATATTATTTGCCAACACCATATTCAGACTTCCTTATTCATTGTTCAGCTTTCACATGCACATGAGGGGATTGAAAACACCTTGGCTTCTGTAAGGTGCACCTTACTCCTCAAAGTGACATCTTTCTTTTCTGACACTTTAAAGAAGTCATTTGCAGCAGATTTGCCCAATGCAATACTTCTTTCGATTTCTTGACTGCTGTTTCTGCGGGCATTGGTTGTGGATCCAAGTAAAATGAGATCCTTGATAACTTCAATCTTTTCTCCATTTATCATGATGTTGCTTATTGGTCCAGCTGTGAGGATTTTTGTTTTCTTTATGTTGAGGTGCAATCCACAGTGAAGGCTGTGGTCTTTGATCTTCATCAGTAAGTGCTTCACTTTCACCCAGCAATGTTACGTCATCTGCGTAACGCAGGTTGTTAATGAGTCTTCCTCCAATCCTGATGCCTCGCTCTTCATATACTTCAGCATCTCAGGTTATTTGCTCAGCATACAGATTGAATAAGTATGGTGAAAGGTTACAACCCTGACACACAATTTTCCTGATTTTAACCCAGGCAGTATGCCTTTGTTCTGCTCAAAAAACTGTCTCTTGGGCATAGTTAAGTGTTCTGGAATATCCATCCTTTGCAATGTTATTCGTAATTTGTTATGATCCACACAGTCGAATGCCTTTGCAGAGTCAGTAAAATACAGGTAAACATCTTTCTGTTAGTCTCTGCTTTCAGTCAAGAACCATCTGACATCAGCAACGATATCCTTTGTTCCAAGTCCTCTTCTGAATCAGCTTGAACTTCTGTCAGTTCCCTGTTGATGTACTGCTGCAATCGCTTTTAAATGAACTTCAGCAAAATTTTACTTGCATGTGATACTGTTCAATAATCTCCACATTTGGTTAGATCACTTTTCTTGGGAATAGCCACAAATATGGATCTCTTCCAGTCAGGTGCCGAGGTAAGCTGTCTTCCAAATTTCTTGGCATAGACAAGTGAGCACTTCCAGCTCTGCATTCATTTGTTGGAATATCTCAGCTGGTATTTCATCAATTCCTGGAGCCTTCTTTTCAGTGCAGCTTGGACATCTTCCTTCAGTACCATTGGTTCTTGGTCATATGCTGCCTCCTGAAATGACTGAATGTCGACTAATTCTTTTTGGTACAGTGGCTCTGTGTATTCCTTCTATCTTCTTTTGATACTTCCTGCGTCATTCAGTATTTTGCCCATAGAATCCTAATGTTGCAACTTGAGGCTTGAATTTTTTCTTCTGTTCTTTCAGCTTGAGAAGTGCTGAGTTGTTCTTCTTCCCGTTTGGTTTTCTAACTCCAGGTCTTTGCACATGTCATTATAATACTTTACTTTGTCTTCTTGAGCTGCAATTTGAAATCTGTTCAGCTCTTTTACTTCATCATTTCTTCCATTTTCTTTAGCTACTCTAGGTTCAAGAGCAACCTTTAGGGTCTCTTTTGACATCAATTTTGGTCTTTTCTTTCTTTCCTGTCTTTTTAATGACCCCTTGCTTTCTTCACGTATGATGTCCTTGATGTCATTCCACAACTCGCCTAGTCATTCGTCATTAGTGTTAAAAGCGACAAATCTATTCTTGAGATGGTCTCTAAATTCAGGTGGGATATACTTAAGGTCGTAATTTGGCTCTCGTAGACTTGTTCTAATTTTCTTCAACTTCAACTTGAACTTGCATATGAACAATTGATGGTCTGTTTCACAGTCGGCCCCTGTTCTGACTGATATATTGAGCTTTCCCATGGTCTTTTTCTACAAATGTAGTCAATTTGATTTCCATGTATTCCATCTGGCAAGGTCCACATGTATAGTCACCATTTATGTTGTTGGAGAAAAGGTATTTGCAACGAAAAGGTCGCTGGTCTTGCAAAATTCTATCATGCCATTTTTGGAATTGTTTCTATCACCAAGGCCATATTTTCCAACTACCCATACTTCTTCTGTTTCCAACTTTTGCACTCCCATCACCAGTAATTATCAATGCATCCTGATGGCATGTTTGATCAATTTCAGACTGCAGAAGTTGGTGAAAATTCTTCAATTTCTTCATCTTTGACCTGAGTGGTTGGTGCTTAAATTTGAATAATAATCTTATTAACTGGTCTTCCTTGTAAGCATATGGATATTATCCTATCACTGACAGCCTTGTACTTCAGGATAGATCTTGAAATGTTCTTTTTGACAATGAATGCAATGCCATTCCTCTTCCAGTTGTCATTCCCAGCGTAGTAGACTGTATGATTGTCTGATTCAAAATGGCCAATACCAGTCCATTTCTGCTCACTATTGCCTAGGATATCAATGTTTATGGGTTCCATTTCATTTTTGATGATTTCCAATTTTCCATAGATTCATGCATTGTACATTCCATGTTCCAATTATTAATGAATGTTTGCAGCTGTTTCTTCTCATTTTGAGTCTTGCCAAGTCAGCAAATGAAGGTCCCAAAAGCTTTACTCCATCTGTGTCATTAAGGTCAACTCTACCTTGAGGAGGCAGCTCTTCCCTGGTCGTCTGCTGAGTGCCTTCCAACCCGAGAGGCCTATCTTCTGGCACTATATCAGACAATATTCTGCTACTATTCATAGGGTTATCACTGGCTAATATTTTTTAGAAGTAGTCCACCAGGTCCTTCTTCCTAATCTGTTTTAGTCTGGGAGCTCAGCTGAAACCTGTCCACCACTGGTGACCCTGCTGGTATTTGAATACGGGTAGCATAGCTTCCAGCATCACAGCAACATACAAGCCACCATAGGAGAACAAACTGATAGACTCGTTGGGGCATTTTGCCATAGAATGCTTCAATATTGCACTTGAGGCTTGAATTTTTCTTCAGTTCTTCCAGCTTGAGAAATGCTGAGCTTATTCTTCCCTTTTGGTCTCTAACTCTGGGTCTTTGCACATGTCATTATAATACTTTACTTCGTCTTCTCAAGCTGCCCTTTGAAATCGTCTGTTCAGCTCTTTTACTTCATCATTTCTTCCATTTACTTTAGCTATTCTACTTTCAAGAACAAGTTTCAGAGTGTCTTCTGACATTCATTTTGGTTTTTCCTTTCCTTCCTGTCTTTTTAATGGCCTTTTGCTTTCTTCATGTATGATATCCTTGATTTCAGCCCACAGCTTGTCTGGTCTTTAGTCATTAGTGTTCAATGCATCAAATCTATTCTTGAGATGCTCTCTAAACTCAGCTGGGATATACTAAAGGTCATACTTTGGCTCTCGTGGACTTGTTTTAATTTTCTTCAGCCTCAACTTGCACTTGCATAGGAGCAACTGATGGTCTGGTCTGTTCTGCCGTTGGCCCCTGACCTTGTTCTGACTGATTATGTTGAGCTTCTCCATAGTCTCTTTCCACAGATGTAGTTGATTTGATTCTTGTGTATTCCACATGTGAGGTCCACATGTATAGTCACTGTTTATGTTGCTGAGAAAAGGTATTTGCATCGAATAGGTTGTTAGTCTTGCAAAATTCTATCATGTGATCTTTGGTGCTGTTTCTTTCACCAAGGTCATATTTTCCAACTTTGTCATTCCAAACACCAGTAATTATCAATGCATCTTGATTGCATGTTTGATCAATTTCAGACTAAATAAGTTGATAAAAGTCTTCGCTTTCTTTTTCTTTGGAGTTAGTGGTTGGTGCCTAAATTTGAATAATAAGTTTATTAATTGGTCTTCCTTGTGTGTATGGATATTATTCTATCACTGACAATGAATGTGACACCACTCCTCTTTAATTTGTCATTCCGGGCATAGTAGACCACATGATTGTCTGATTCAAAATGGCAAATATCCATTCATTTTAGCTAACTAATGCCTAGGATATCGATCTTCAAGCGTTCCATTTCATTTTTGACAATTTCCAATTTTCTTAGATTCATACTTTGTATATTCCATGTTCCAGTGATTAACGGATGTTTACAGTTGTTTCTTCTCATTTTGAGTTGTGCCACATCAGCAAATGATGGTCCCGAAAGCTTTACTCCATCCACGTCATTAAGGACCACTCTGATTTGAGGAGGCAGCTCTTCTCCAGTCATCTTCTGAGTGCCTTCCAACCTGAGGGGCTCGTCTCCTGGCAGTATATCGGACAGTGTTCTGCCACTATTTGTAAGGTATTCACTGGCCAATTTTTTTTTAGAAGTAGATCACCAGGTCCTTCTTCTTAGTCTATCTTAGTCTGGAAGCTCCACTGAAACCTGTCCACCATGTGCTGGTATTTGAAATACTGGTGGTATAGCTTCCAGCATCACAACAACATCCAAGCCACCGCAGTACGATAAACTGACAGACCAGTGATGGAATTTTGGGATAGATGACCTCAGTTCTAAGAAGCAACATAGGTAGCTTCTGATCATTATATTCTTTGATGAAAACAAATGTAAATGTACCTTTTCTCTTTCTAGAAGTAATACATGTTAATTTTTGAAAATCTGGGGAAAAAAACAAAAATCTATATAGAAGATAATTGTAGCTTAGAGGGAAACACTGACAACTGTGTGTATATATCGTGGAGTTTTCCACACTGAAAGCATAAATGCAGAGTTATGCATCCTCTTTTTCTCATTTTCTATGATTCATAACATTTTCCTATACCATTAAACTTTCCTTGAAAGTATGATTCTTAATGTCTGCATAATTTTCCATGATAAGATGGTCCAAAATTTATTTACTTATTTTTCCAATTTAGGAAACTGCCTTTTTTTTTTTTTAAATGGCATTGCAAGGAGCAGCTTTTTGTATAAATCTTTGCTTGCAACTCTGAATGTTTCCTGTTACTGAAAGGTGATTTCTTGTGACAAAAGGGAGATTTACAGAAATGAAATCAGAACTATTTCAAAATTTGGATAGTTGGTGTGAACTATCTTTCTTCTTTCCACCTCATAAGGAAAAGGTGTTGAATGTTCTATAAATATTTGTCTTTAGCTAACTATTTTCTAACTTGTCAACAGATTGTCAACGAACAGAAGAAAATCCAGTGGCAATTTCAGAGTAAAATTATCAGTCTGTGGATTGGCACATGTTTCACCCTTAACTGGGAATTTCTCCAGTGGTTCACAGACTCAGTCCATGGAGCTCTCTGTGAAAAAAACGTTTCATTGGTCCTTGAGAAAATGAGGAAAATGAGAAAAATGAGGCTAATAATGTATGTGTTCCAAAGAGCTGAACGCATTTCCCTTTGGGAATGATGGTGATAGGAGGTGGTAAGTTATATGTTTGTTAATGTTCTTGCTTAGCAAAATACAAACATTTTCAACCCTGTTGTTGTCCCAAAAAGTTTTCATGAAACTTTACAAATCTATGAAGTGCCTAAATCTGGGAACGGCTGGCCCAGACAGCGTGAGCAGGAAGTGATTAAACTGGCTTCTCTGTGGCTGCCACTGCCTGGGGGAAGTTTGATGATGTTACACAGGAAGTATCATCACATTGCCTAGTGGGAGGATGTGTTCTCTGCCTGGACCCCACATAGAAGGTGACTCTTACTCAGAAAGGGATATTCAATGCCCCCTTTGTCACCACAGCAACCGCGGTATGTGGATGATAACAGAGAGAACAGGCAGAACAACAAGGCAGGTTACAGGGAAATCTTTCTGATCAGCGTTCAGATAAAAGCCACCTCTAAGGCAAAGAGTTAAAGAGGCAGCCCTTGTTTTGCCCAGCATATCGGAAGGAAGCAGAATGAGCTAAATTTAAACCAAGCTTTGAGCATTTGCAGATGTGAAGACTAAGATCTCCAGTTAGGAAATGAGAAAGCAATGCCCACAGCCTATCACATTTTGGGATGAGAATGGTAGCGGGGCACAGAGGGCAAATTTGAACTTGAACCTGAGCTGAGCAAAGAGAACAGATAGCAAGAGGCACATGCCAGATGAGGGTTCTCTCCAGCTCTTCAAGGAGGAGAACAGGAGAAAATCCCAAACTCAGATCAGCATACCAGTGATTATTTTATTCCTAAACTAACTGCATAGGATACTGAAAATAACTCAGTTTTGAGGGTCAGGTTGTCAGCTTCCTGTAATTATTTTTAATATATTAAATCTTTGAAAAATTACTGTAACTCCACAAATCCCTTACCGGCAGTACCAAAGTCTAAAAAAGCTCTGAAAACCAATTTTTTTTTTTTTTAAAGTTTGTGGCAAACTCATTTGGCAATGGATCTTGACCTGAAACTAGGAGAGGCTATTTATGGTTATTATCATATCCGTCTTTGTATGAATATTCAGATCTTTCTGGCAGACAAGTTCATTTGTTTAATTACAGGTTGTTACCTCAGATCCTGCTGGGGCTGTTAAGTCATATACAGTACATGAATCATATTTTCTAAAATCTAAAAAAGTCTGCACTTTGAAATCATCTGCCCCAAGGGTTCTAGCTAAGGGATGCTGGATCTGTTTTAATTAATATACATAGCATCTGAGCATGCCCCTCTATCAAACTCTAACAGACTCTTAAGAAATCAATTAAATGTTAGGGAAACAGCTTAAATCTGTTACATATCACTCTACTATCCCAATATTCTCCCTCCTTCCTCCTCAAAAGCCCCATTTTATTTATTTATTTTTAATTTTTTTTTTTTTTTTTGTACTTCAGATGAAGGTTTACAGAACAAACTAGTTTCTCATTAAACAGTTAGTACACATATAGTTTTATGACATTGGTTAACAACCCCACGACATGTCAACACTCTCCCTTCTTGACCTTGTATTCCCTTTTACCAGCTTTCCTGTCCCCTCCTGCCTTCTGGTCCTTGTCCCTGGGCTGTTGTGCCCCATTAGTCTCATTTTGTTTTATGGGACTGTCTCATCTTTGGCTGAAGGGTGAACCTCGGGAATGACTTCATTACTGAGCTAAAAGGATGTCCGGGGGTGGGGGTGGGGCATACTTTTGGAGTTTCTCCAGTCTCTGTCAAGCCAGTAAGTCTGATCTTTTTTTGTGAATTAGAATTTTGTTCTACATTTTTCTCCAGCTCTGTCCAGGACCCTCTGTTGTCATCCCTGTCAGAGGAGTCAGTGGTGGTAACCAGGCACCATCTAGTTGTACTTGACTCAGTCTGGTGGAGGTGAAAAGCCCCATTTTAAGCATTGATATCTATTATTTCCATACTATTCTACTATTATAGTGTCTCTTAATGTAAATACTCATTAATGTTCTAACAATATCAGTGTATTATGTATATATGACTATGTCTAAATATATATACATGTCAATACTCACCCACGTATGTATTTGTGTATGTTTCTATGTTGATATGGCTCTATACATATAATCTTAGGATTGTTTTTTTTCCCAATTGACATATAGTTGACTCCCACTCATGGCAATGACGTGTGTCAGAGTGGAACTGTGTTCTATAGGGTTTTCAATGGCTGTGGTCTTTTGGAAATAGATTTCTAGGCCTTACTTCCAAGGCACCTCTGGGTGGGTTT
>NW_004443981.1:13568313-13569729 GCF_000243295.1 Trichechus manatus latirostris
TACTTCTATTGTTGATTTTTAAAATTTAAATGCATTCTAGACAGAGAACATAGGCTGGTTATACTGATTCTTTTGGAATATGTTTTAACACATTTTGTAACCTAATATATTTTGATATTCTATGTTCTCTGATTATACGCAGAGTTATTTATTTGTGTATGTATATACATACACATGCATATGTATATATATATGCACAGATACATACATGTATGCATACTTATTTAAGCATATTATATTTCGTTCTAATCTTATTCTTCCTTATTTTTGTCCTCTTGGGTTATTATTTTCTGATAGCAACGTATACTTTTATAATTTTGATTTTATAATTTCTCCTTATAATTCTGTCATTGGAATTATTTTTTATATGTCTTTAGGGTAAAGTGGAGTCCTGGTGGCGCAGTAGTTAAGAGCTCAGCTGGTAACCAAAAGGTCACAGTTCGAATCCACCAGCTTCTCCCTGGAAACCGCAAGGGGCAGTTCTGTGCCATCCTATAGGTCAATATGAGTCAGAATTGACTAGTTGACTTCTGGTTTTTTGGGTTTTATAGTAAAGTAGGACTCTGGGTGGCTCAAATGTGGCTGGACTACTGACTGAAAGGTTGGCGGTTCAAACCCACACAGAGGTGCTTTGGAAAGTAAGGCCTGGTGATCCGCTTCTGAAAGGTCACAGCCTGGAAAGCCCCATGAAGCAGTTCTACTTATGCACACATGGGGTCGCCATGAGTCGGAATTGACGACAACTAACAACATCGATACTGGTAAAGGGTGCAATTTTTTTAATTTTCAAGTTCCTCTCTATTTCCCCTTTACTGAATTTGGTCTAAATTCCATTTTCTCTCAGTTAATGTTTTACAGCAGCTGACTAGCCTGTGAGCTCCCTAAAGGCGGGGTCATCTGATTCATCTCTGAGTCCTCTGTGTCAAGGTCCCAGGGCAGCAGATGGAGCCCAGGAAGCGGTGACCGTGACGAGTCATCGTCAAACTGACCAGCCCAGCGGGCTAATCTGAACAGGTCAGAATGAAATTGCAGTCATAATATCTGTAAGTTTTCTCTTTGTCTTCTGCCCTTTTCACTTACCATTTTATCAACATTTCTTAGTGCCAGAAGTCAGAAAACTTTTTCTGTAAAGGGTCAAACCAAAACCAAATCAACCCACTGCTGTCATCGAGTGGATTCCTACTCATAGTGACCCTATAGGATGGAGTAGAACTGCCCCATAGGGTTTCCTAGGTTGTAATGTTTAGGGAAATCCCTGGTGGTATAGTAGTTAAGAACTTGGCCGCTAACCAAAAGGCCAGCAGTCCGAATCCACCATCTACCCCTTGGAAACCCCATGGGTCTTCAGGAATCTTTAGGGAAGCCAACTGCCACAACTTTCTCCCGTGGAGCTGCTAGTGGGTTGGAACCCACAAC
>NW_004443981.1:13570242-13572771 GCF_000243295.1 Trichechus manatus latirostris
TCCACTGGGTAGTGTGAGTGTAGATTTAAAATGAAGAAGGTGAAGTCAGCCAGAGAAATTCACACACTAGAGGAAGAGAGAAACAAGTCAAGTGTGTTGCATTCTAGCTGTGTGATTTTGGTCAAATCATTTAACCTCCCTGGGCCTCAGTCTCCACAGTTTAGAAAGAGAAAATAATGACTTTCTAGAAAATTTGCTCTGAAGGTTGGATGACATCAGGTGTCAAAGTGCTTAGCACCAAGTGTTTAGGGAAGGGTAGGTCTCAGGAATATCCCATGGCCTGCCAAAAGAATGAACAAATCTGTCTTGGAAGAAGTACAGCCAGAACGCTCCTTAGAAGTGAGGTTGGTGAGACTTCATCTCATAGACTTTGGACATGTTATGAGGAGGGACCAGTCCCTGGAGAAGGACATCATCCTTGGTAAAGGAGAGGGTCAGCCAAAAAGAGGAAGACCCTCAATGAGATGGATTGACACAGTGGCTACAACAATGGGCTCCAGCATAACAACGATTGTGAGGATGGCGTAGGACTGGGCAGTGTTTCCTTCTGTTGTGCATGGGGTCGCTATGAGTCGGAACCTACCTGAAAGCACCCAACAACAAGTTTTCAGGAATCAGCATTACAAGGCTGACACTGGGAAACTCAATCACATTTTCCATTTTTATTCAAAATTCTTGAATGCTTTGAGGCCATGGCCTGTGGGCCATTGCAAATTTACATAAATTTGCATATATTTGCATGGGAAGATGAATACTTGCAGGATCATTATTGTGAACTTGCTTAGATCTCAGCTTTACATGGCATACATAACATAGTTCTGAATTCCCAGCTCACCTCTTGGAATATAATCCAGAAGAGTTGGGTCACAGACTGGCACATTCTGGACAAAAACAAAGACCCACTTAATCATCAAATTGCATGTTCCAAATATAAGTAGGAAAACAAACACACTAACAACTTAGAGTATGGGTCTGATGTGGTCATTGTCACTTTTGAGGAAGAAATTTGGATACTTTTGTTAAGTGATAACTCTGAGAAACAGGGTCAACTTGTTTTTTATTCATTTTACATACAAACAACCTTAGAAAAATTGGTTGTTTTATTTTTACCAGAAAACAAAGAAACACGTATCAATGATACAAAAAGATATATGTTATACCAGAGCTGTACTTCAGACATACTTCGCGAAAAATGTTGCCTTTCAGTAGATCAGTCACTAGGATCAGTTATCTACAGAAAAACCCGATGTGAACATATCAAGCCACCAGCTTGTTATTGTGCTGTTTTTCCGCAGACCACATAAAGGTGAGTGATAGGAAACAGATGCAATGACTGCTTCCCAGTCCTGAATAACAACAACTAAAATATGTGCATCTCTCCCCCAGCAGTTATAAATCTGTTAATTTCAAATGTCACAGGAACACTCGGCAGTAAATATCACTCCATCATTCACTCATTCCTTATTTACTCAAGAAACCCTTATTGCGAGGGTAAGCAAGGCTTGTGGAAGTGAAAGGACGTGCCCAACTACGCAGTGTTAACAGGCATGAAGGCGGAACCATGTGGTGTGTTTGCTGAAATTGCCAGCGACCCTCTCCACTCTTCCCACATTCATGCTCCTGGATAGTTACCTCCCAGGATGAGTCTGGGCTTGGCCGTGGACTTGCCTTACCCAAGGTGGCAATAGAAAATGTGACTCAAGCAGAGCTTGACATGTGTTTACACATTGGAGTGTCTTTCCCTCTGGCTGCAGTTGGAACTCTGAGACCACCATGTAGCGAGCCTAAGCAATCTCAAGGTAGGGTGGGGCTTCCAGACAGACACAATCCATTCAGGCCCAATGCACGTCAGCCACTGCATGCCTGAGCCAATCCTTCAGAAATTTTGGCCAAGGAATTGCCTAGAATATCACTGCTTAACTTGGATGGAATGAAAATCATAAACTAAATTGCATCTAAATTTGAAACTCCAGAGAGGACAGTCCTGGGAAGGGCCCTGGGAATACTTGATGAAATGGGAAGTCATCGGTTGGAATTATAGTGCCTGTGGTCATGTGAGAAGGCAGAACAGGAGGGGTCAAAGTACCGGTGCTGGGTTCTGACTGCAGCTTACTAGCCATTTCCTTTCTTCCCTCATATCTAAACCTGGAATAATACCTGTACCTATATTATGATGAGGATAAATTTACCTAAAAGTAAGCTATCATTATATTATTTGTTACATGCTTATATTTTTATACTACCTTTTTGATTTTTTAATAATTTTTGTTGTTGTTGAGAATACACACAGAACATACACCAACTCAACAATTTCTACATGTACAATTCAGTGACATTGATTACATTCTTTAAGTTGTGCAACCATTCTCACCCTCCTTTCCAGAATTGTTCCTCCCCCATGAACATAAACTTACTGCCCCCAAAGTTTCCCATCTAATCTTTCATGTTGCTGTTGTCAGTTTGATTCCGTATAGATAGTTCTGAAAAGAGCATAATGCTCAAGGTAGACCTTTTTTATTAGTTAAGCTA
>NW_004443981.1:13574402-13575455 GCF_000243295.1 Trichechus manatus latirostris
TATGTAGATTTTCCTTGGTCAGATGAAGGGAAGGCACAGATTATGAGTCAAAAAAGCTTAAGAATAGCCTAATAGTCTTGCTTCTGGGCTTTGGCTTCCAAAGTCTCTTCCTGTATTTGAAACTAAGAGTGAAACACTTTGATACTGAAAAGCCGTAGAATCCTGTCATTCCGGAAACTCCGTGTGTGCATGAAAGGACAAGCACATCTGGGATATGACATTCCTGATGCAAGATATAAATGCCCTGTAATATGTTAGTGGTAGATTGCAAGGAGGTGAAACCCTTGATGTTGATTTTTTTTTTTTTCCTACTTAATGGTGCCATAAGTAAGACAAATTTGATCAGAAAATGGGTCAACCCATCAGTGATTGGGATACAGATGTTTCCCAGTTGGAGAGATGAACATAAAAGATAACAGATAATTGATTCAAGTGCACCAGTGTTGGGAGTGAGAGCAGGAGCGTGACACCTGAACATAATTTTACATATTTTAAGGACTATTGTATTATTTCTACATTTGCAAGCAGCTCCAGGAAAATTGTGCATGAAAAATCAATGAAGACCTAATGCATCAAGTGGGAGAGCTTATGATAATATGGGGTGATCATCTCACAGAAGGCAGAATTATCATTGGGAGAGAGCTTTAGTAGCTGTGTATCTATCTATCTATCTATCTATCTGTCTGTCTATATCATCTGTCTCTCTGTCTATCTCTATCTATAACTTTATTATGAAATATTTCAAATATTTATAAAAATACAGTTGCTATTCCAATGATTGATTTTTTTTTTTAAAGAAACATTGATAACATGCGAGTACAAAGTAGATTCCAAAATCCCCTCTGAACACTTTGGAAATCTGAAGGTAAATGCTCTGGCTGGAATCTGTTCTCCAAGTCAAAATGCACACAGAGTAGTTGCAGGCAGAATCTCCAAGGTTCCCCATCTTCCATTCCTTCCACTCGAATGGCAGCCAGGCACCAGCTTGGTCTTCTATGATAATGCTTTGGTGACCTTGCTCCCCTGCTTAAGACAATTTGGTTTCCCCCCATT
>NW_004443981.1:13581110-13582634 GCF_000243295.1 Trichechus manatus latirostris
TATATTTTACACTTATAATTTATCTCAATTCAGACTGGCTACTTTTCATGCATTCAATACCCATGTGTAGCTCATGACTACTGTATTGGACAGTGTGGCTCAAACCTTACCCTGTTTTTGTTTTCTTTATAGCCTTTATGGCTGTCTGAAAGTATCGTGCTTATTTGTTTATTTATATATTTTTTTCGTCTTCCTCCACCAAAATGTGAGATTCATGAGACCAGGAATCATTTCTAGCTGTTCAGTTTCCGAAGGCGATAAAAGCAGTTGGCTCATGGTAAGCTCTCATTGCATATCTGCCGAATAGTGGATGAGCTGTAGGAGTGAGGGCCTGGGCATGGGAAGGATCTAGCATCTTGAACCCCATCCCAGGAGCATGGTGAGAATGGGGTATGCAATGTGGAGGAGGCAGGTGGCCAGCATCATAAAAGATGTCTGCTATGTCTCTATGTCACCCTCTACATGGAACTGCCTCAATCTTTCCTTTGCTGACAAACTTCCCCATCCTTCAACCCAACTGACTGCCAGTCAAGCCAGTAACGCTCTCCTATGAGTTTACCAGATAAAGAACATCTCAGATTCAGCACTCACCATATTGGATCGCCTTTCTGTCTGTTTACAAGATGATCTCCAACTACAACTAGATGTCTTTGAGAGCAGAGGTAGGTCTTGTGTGCATCTCCAGGGCTTACCTCTATGCCTGTTATGAGCAGGTGACCACTGAACATGGGTTGTGTGGATAGGTGCAAAGAGATGAATGAAAGTATACCTTGTGTGTGGTCTTCCAGAAACTGTAGAGGATGAGGTCTCGCCTCTGTCAAATCAAGTGGCAGTCTCTGCCTTCAATTTGCAGACCACCTTTTATGAATTAATCCTACAGCCTTTCTTTTCTTCTGGCTATTCCAAAGGGTATGCAATGTGCCTTACAATAAAGTTTTAAATATTTCCAGAACAAACCATTTAAAAATATATGTGCAGTATCTACCCATCTAGATAAAATGAACTGATCAATAAACTTCTTGTGTTTAAAATACCAGTATCAGATTTTTTCCTTCTGATAGAAGGCACATAGCCCATCATTAAAGAATAAAAGTGGTCTTAACTTACAATGGTAAAGGAGTGAGGGACTTACTTGGATCATTTGAGCCAGCTGTCCTTATTATTCTTTTTTTTTTGAAATTTAATTGGTATGTAATTCACATGGCACAAAATTCATCACTTTGAAGTGTGCAATTCAGTGAGTTTTAGTATATTCACAAGGTTGTGCAACCATCATCACTATCTAATTTCAGAATGTTTTCATCATCCCCAAAGAACCCCCTTATCCACTAGAAATCATTCGCCATTCCTCCCTTCTCCCATCTCCTGCAACCACAATTCTATTTCCTGTTTCTAAGGGTTTGCCTATTGATATAAATAGGAGTCCCTGTGTGGCCCAAACAACAGCTAAGCACTTGACTAATAACCAAAAGGTTGGTGGTTCAAGCCCACCCAGAAAGTCCTCAGGGGACAGGCCTAGTGATC
>NW_004443981.1:13585319-13586344 GCF_000243295.1 Trichechus manatus latirostris
TGTTTGGTTGTAATGACAAAACCATCCTGGCCCTGTTAAATGAGTTGGGAAGTATTCTCTCTTTATTTTTCTGAAGGAATTTAAGTATAAATTTTGTTTTAAATGTGTGATAGAATTAACCAACAAAGCCATCTCGGCCACAATTTTTGTGTGTGTGATGTAATTTCTAATTATCAATTCATTTAACAGCTACAGGACTATTTGTATTTTCTCTTTCATCTTGGCTCAGTTTTGTCAATTTGTATCTTTCAAGAAGTTTGTCCATTTAATTTAAGTGGTAGAAGTTATTGGCATACTATTGCTCATAGCATTCTCTTATCTTTTTAATGTCTGTTGAATCTGTAGTAAGTTCTCCTTTTTCATTCCTAATACTTGTCATCTGTGTCTCCTCTCTCTCTTTGTCGCTCTGTCTCTTTTGATCAAACTAGTTAGAGGTTTATCAACTTTTGTTAATCTTTTATAAATCAGTTTTTGGTTTCATTGATTTACTTTATTGTTTGTCCATAATCTCTATCATTGGTTTCTGCTTTTTAATTATTTCTCCCTTTACCTTATTATTTGTTATTTTCTTCCTATACACACTTCTTTTTCCATCATCTTACTATAGACTATTAGAACACTAGTTTTTTACCTTTTTTCTTTTCTAAGTATTTAATGTTATATTTCCTCTAAGAACTCTTTAGCTGCATCCCAAAATTTTTGATATGCTGTGGTTCTATTTTCATTTATTTAAAAATATTTTAAATCTTTTATGATTATTATCATGATTTTTTTGATCCCAGGGTTACTTAGAAGTGCTTTGTTTAATTCTCAATTATTTGAGTTGTTTTAAGATATAGTCTTCCTTGTTGTGTGCCATTGAGTCAATTCTGACTCATAGAATTAGACAATAGAGTAGAACTGCTCCCATAGTGTATCCTAGGCTGTAGTCTTTACAGGAGCAGATCACCAGGTCTTTTCTTCCTCAGAGTGGCTGGTGGGTTTGAACCACTGACCTTTCAGTTAGCAGCCAGGCCCTTAACCAA
>NW_004443981.1:13588363-13590824 GCF_000243295.1 Trichechus manatus latirostris
AAATTGTATCTGCCAAGCCAGGAGGAGAACCAGATTCTAGAATGATTCTGCAGTAATGAGATGACATCCTATTGTCTTTGCCACACAATGTAACATAATCATAGGAGTGGCATCTCATCACCTTTGCCATATGACATAACAATCATGGGAGTGATATCTCATCATCTTTTCCAAATTCTGTTGGTTAGAAGCTAGTTGCAGGGCCTGCCCATACTCAAAGGGAAGGGATTGTACTAGGCAATGAGCCAGGAGGCAGGGAACAGGGGACCACCGTAAAGCATGTCCACCACACCAAAGAACTATGATTTTGTTACAGTGGGGACATTACAGCTGATTTTCCTGCCTCTGTTTTTTACATTTATGGTAAAGTTGCTATGCCTGTCATAATTTAATATATTTTAATTTTCAGGGCCATTGTTAGCTCTCTATTCCCTAATCAACCTGTAATCAAGCATACCTTTTGTTCAAGGACATACTATTAATCATTTCTTTTAAAACAGCCATTTTCCCTTGACTTTTATTTTTCCATTATGTCTCTTAATACAGCAGTAGACCTCTTTTCTGCTGCTTTCATTGCAAAAGCACATTATTTCAGCTATGGTTCATTATTGGCATTTTCTGAGCTAGTCTTGGAAAATGACCACTATTTATACTTTCCTTTCTAAGGCTATTGATTCTCCTATGACCATTTATAGTCAGACATTTGTAATGTAACCTATTGCATGCCTTGTAACCTAAATATTCAGGGACCCAGGGATGGCAAGGATAATGGTCTCACCCTCACATGCTTTCCCCAGGTGAGAAACAGAGGAGCTGGGTACCAGGGAGACCCAGGAAGGAGTTGAGGACCAGAAGGAAAAGTGACTGTGTGCCTGGATATAGGTGTGCTGAGAGAGAGGCTAACAGTGAAGTCCCATAATCCTTCACCTTTCCTCCTTGACAAAGACCCCAGCAGTGAACGAGCTCTGTGCCTAACTAAATCCTGATTATGAACTTACACTTGGTAGACATTGAGGGTGTGGTAATTGTTGTCATTTTTACAATATTATGATATTAATCTCATGGAATATTGAATCTCCAAATAGCCCATGACATAAAGAGACCTTTATGGCTCCGAAGGAGTGATTATATTTCATTATCTCGTGAATCTTCAGATTTAAAGAGTCCTCAAGGAGACCTTGACATAATTAAGCCTAATGAGTCCAAGGAGTTACAATGGTCCATTGTGTCAGTAATTTAGATGTGACAGGCCTTTGCCGTAAGTAGGTCCTGGCATCCCAGCGTAGCCTGCGCATTGTGTAGGTAAGACTGACAGCTGAGTTAGATGGTGAACTGTAGACGTTCAAAGACACTTCATACATCAACCATACAGGTTAAAAGTTGCAAATAGAGGGTTTTTTTTTTTTACTATAGTAAACCTATCTTTTAATGGTTCCTTTGCATCAATTCATTCATTCATTCATTCACAATGTTTGGTGGCGCAGTGGTTAAGAGCCCGGCTGCTCACCAAAAGACCAGCAGTTTGAATCCACCAGCTACTCCTTGGAAACCCTATGGGGCAGTTCTACTCTGTCCTATAGGGTCGCTATGAGTCCGAATCAACTCGACGGCAACGGGTTTTTATTTTGCTTACTCATGTATGTGCTGTGCTAGGTATGGAAGTTTTGGAAGTTCAAAGGTAAAAGCAGACATACCCCTGCCTTCAAGGAGGTGAGCAACTCAGGTTTTTAAGAAGTTTACGGTCTAAACTATGGTCTACAGGGCAGCTGCCTGTTTTTGTAAATACAGTTTTATTGGAATACAGCAATGCTCATCCTTTTACATTTTGTCTGTGTCCGCTTTCATGCTGCAGCGACAGAGTTTAGTAGTTCCAGTGGAGATCTAATGGACCACAAGGCTACAAATACTTACCATCTGGCCCTTTAAGGAAAAGTTTGCCAACTGTTCGTCTAGTGTTTGGAAGATCTTGTTGCTGCTTCAGTAAAGCCCAAATATGTCTGAATTTGCAGTTTCAGCTTACATAGTTTGGATGTAATTCAGAGAAGAGGACTTCTTTTCTCATTATGGCTTATTCATGTATCTTAATATGAATGGAATGTTATCAGCTAATTCTTCAAACCTTTACTCAGCACTTCCTCTGTTCCAGGCCCTGTGATCCTCTCCCAGTGTACTTCCTGAAGCGTAGAGATGCTCAGTTAATGTTTACAAAGCATGGATCCCTAGCGTCTACACCATGGAGAAGAACGTGGTGGTTTTAACGATAAGTTCTCCAATTCTTTGATACTTCTCTCCTCAAGGCGTGAAGCTTATTTCTCCTCCCACTGTGCGTGGTGGAGTCCCTGGGGGGCGCAAACGGTTAAGCGCTAAGCTACTCACTGAAATGTTGGCAGTTTGAATCTGCCCAGAGGCACCTCAGAAGAAAGACCCGGCAATCTACTTCTGAAAACTCGGCCACTATAAA
>NW_004443981.1:13591738-13601083 GCF_000243295.1 Trichechus manatus latirostris
GCAAGCCTCCACTGACAGATGGGTGGTGGCTGTACATGAGATGCATTGGCCCTGAATGGAACCCAGGTCATCCTCACGGAAGGCAAGAATTCTACACCGAACCACACTGCCCTCTTTCAGTGGATAAGAATTATTAATTAAAAATAAACACAGTAGAATGAGGTAGGGAGAAGGCAGAACTCCGTCTCGGTGTTTTCAGGGACGTGGGGGAGGGAAGCCACTCGTGTACCGGGCCAACTTTCCAGGGTCACTCGGCCAGCACCGCCCTGGCCCCTGCTGTGGTCACGGCAGGGCTCTTTGGGGATGTGCTGTCCACAGCCATCCTTCTGAAGACGGGCGTCTTCACCTTGTCGGGGCTCTCAAATATCAAACAGCCTACAAGCAGGTAATTCACAAGGATCAGTGCCAGATCCATCCAACTTTGAGCTCTTTGAAAAGTTTGCCTTAAGAATTGAGACATCACTTTTCTCTTCCCAGAAAATGCGAATCTTTGCAGGATTCAAAGAGGCTGGAGAAAATGTCCTCATTTCTCTTGACGGACGCGGCTCTGTGTTCTCCAGGTTGCAGATCCGCACGTTGGGGCGGACGGCTTTTCCTTTTTATCCCTCCCCGTTACCCCGACGTGGCTTTTTGGTCTTTCTCTAAATGAATCCCTGGGTGAGACATCGCAAGATGAAAGGGACATGGGTTGAACTTGCTGTCACCTAGCCGATCACGGATTTAAGGTTTTGATTGATAACTCTGCCTTGCGGGTGACACATGTGTTTAACAGGCCTCTGAAGCTCTGAGCGGGCATATGTGAGAGCGAGTCAGGCTTTGCCCTGTGAGGAAAGGAGACCCAGGTCAGGCTGCTTTCTCACACCCTGGGGTGTAAATCTTGCCTTTATTTTTCGGACATTTAGTGTGCAATTGGAAGGTTTTGTGCCTGAGACAGGGGGTTTGGAAGAGCCTCTCTCTCTCTTTTTTTTTTTTTTTAATGTAACAGCACCCGCTTCTCCCCAATCCTTCTTTATCCAAAGCACACGTGAGCACTTCCTTGTTGGGGACGTGGGAGACAAAGGGAGATTACTGAAAATTACTGACCTCTGAAGCGCCGTAAGTGGATTACATGAGACCCAAGGATTTCCCAGGACAAAGAAGCAAATCCAGGCTGAGACTGTGGCCTCAGATGAGCAGAGCCTACAGGCCAGGGTGGACCTCATGCCTTAGGAACTGCTCTGGTGTGGGCACTGACCAGACCCTCAGCAATGTCATCCTGGCACCGCCTGTTTGCAGACTGCCACCAGGTCGCCATGAATGCCAGTGCTGGGTGGAAGACCATGTGCTTGGACACCCCAGAACCCCTCTTTGGGAAGCCTGGGTTTCTGGTTGTATATTGTGGCCTATAAGCTTGGGAGTATATTAAGGTACTTAAAGAAGCAGTAAGTCTGCAGTCAGACAAGCTACCCAAAGCGTGGCGTCCTACTCATCTACTGTGCGATACTCAGAGTCACTTGAGTTTTATAAACCTTGGTGGCTCCTGCTCCTTAAAATATCTGCAAAAACAGCACCCCCCTCATAGGACCGTTGCGAATACCAAAGGGGAAAACCTAAGGTGCTATCTCAGTGCCTGGCAAACAGTAAGAGCTCATTTGATGCTCCTTGCCCTCACCACCACTGTCATTGTCACTATCATCTTCATCTGCTCATTTAGAGATGGGCATGGCGTCCCCCGGACCCTGTGCCTCTCTGAGCAAGTGGCCAGAGCTGTCCAGTTCTTTGGTTCCCCCTTGACCTCTGTTAAATCTTCTTTGAGATTCTGAGTATACCCTGCAAGTGAAGTCAGGATGGAGCAGATTGCATTGTTTCTATTTCTCCCTAAAGGGGAACCGAAGAACGGTTTACCCCTCTTCCGATAGACAGTCTCTACCCCACGCTGGTCTGGTTCCTGTTCTGAACATAACTTTATTTCCCCCATTGCTGGATGCAGTAAAACCCCTCTTTGTACAAGGCCCATTAAGACTGCCCATTCTTAAATTAGCTCAGCAGAAAAAGAAGTGCATTTTACAGGCAAGCCAGCAGTAATTGGACACTGGGACTAGAGTGGTCCTCGCAGTGTTTGGACGGGAGCCAAATGTGCCTTCTGTCTGTCTCTGACACAGGCAGACAATAGCGGTGTTATTTACTGCGTCGGCTCTGCGCAGTCCCACAGGCCAGCTGCGAGAACAAAAGACTCGCTCACACTTTGCAGAGCCCCAGACTCCACTGGAGGCTCTATCTATTTTTCGTAAATAATTCACCTTCCACCCCAAGGGCTGGGCCATCTCTTCTTTGTGTCTTTCCTTTTGCGCTGACCATGGCTGCAAGGAGGCAACACATAGGTCCCCTGCATCACTGGAGTCGGCAGGGGGGTGGGTGCAGAGGTGTGTCTTACCTTTCTTCGTGCATGTTGTGTTGGGGTATGTGGGCCGGGCTTAGCCTCCCCTAGAAAGCTGTGCTTCCCAGGAGTAGAATTCTGAATTTTGTCCACGGAGTTTCATGAAGGAGCTCCACGTTCAACCAGCCAACATTTATGGTTTTCCACACTCACGGACGTATGGTCCTTGTGTTCCCGGCAACCTGGACTTCCAGCAGGCTGCACAGAGGGTATCACAATTGACTTGGCTTCGGTTCCCTCCTAGAATCTTGGAAAATGGACACCAATGGATGATTCAGCATTCTCCACTTGTAATTCCTATTCACGCAACATTTACTGGAAAATGGCTGCCTCAGACATTGGATGCCCAGCTTGTGTGAGGGGATGGAGTGTCCCACAGCTCCTACCCAGACCTGGGCCTGTGAAGCCACCAGTCCGACATGAGCCACACCACCAGCTCATAAGCAGAGTAGCCCCTGGCCTTCTAAATCTGCTCATGGCAAGCCAGGGTCCTTATCACCTCTGCCCACCTTGAGCTGCATTTTCTGACCTGTTCCTGCTGTCTCCAGCTCCTGGCCCTTTGCCCAGGCTTTGGAGCCAGGCCTGCCATTGCCCTTGGGATCTGCTGCCTGCTATTGCTCTTCTTGGATAGAGGGAGCCCACTCTGCAGGCTCTGCCTGTGTGTCTTCCTGCACGGCAGCATCTGTCTCCAGCTGCCTGACCAACACCTGGCTCGATGAAACCTAGACCCACGGAATCTGTCACGCCACCAAAGCAGACACTCTGGATCTCAGATGTTCTGGAAATTCTACCAGGAGCATTGTCCTAGACCATTCACGGCCACAATTAACGATCACACTCCTAATGATTCATAATCTTCTTGTCTCTCTTTTGCTGATTTGCTTCTCACACTCTATGAGACAGGCCAGGCAGGCATTATCATTTCCATTGTAGATTTAAATCAGATTTCCAAAGATATTCTGCCTAAAAAGAGCACAACCAAATCTAAGGTTTTCAATCCTCTAAGTCCAGGGATCTTTTTATACCCCACAGAGTCAGAAGGAGGGAGGGAGGGGGAGGTTAGAGTCTTGCTCACCATGGTGCTCAAAGATCTGACCCCATCCTCAGCTGACCTCACACCCTGTCCTTGGATTTTTCTCTTGTGGGCAATGCTCTCTGAAGAGCAGACTCTGTACCCTTTAAGTTGGCAGGGCTGTGTTTATTCTCACTCACCTTGTATCTCCTGGGCCTTACACAGGTCTCAATATAGGCCAAATGTTAATGAATGAATGGGTGGATGGATGGATGGATGGACAGACAGATGGACAGACAGATGGATGGATGGATGGATGGATGGATGGGTGAGTGAAAGAAGGAATGAATGTTTGGTATGTGCCGCTGGCTGATAAGTTCATTCTTTCATTGTGCTTGACACTGGGCTCCTATCTGTCTTTTTCTTGGGGGTCCTCCTTCTGCCCCTAGAGCTCCTCCTACCCTCTTCCCAAGATACCCTTGGCATCTGAGGAATGAGGGAAACGGCCCTTCTCACTGCAAAGGAAGACTTTTTTCCTCGGCCTTCCATAGCCTCACCTGCCATCTCTGTATCATCTTGGAGTACAACTTTTGGTTATTGTATGTCTCCTTCCAGGGCACCCTTGCTCCCTGTCTCCTTTGGGGTCTCTCCCTTGAGGTGAGGTGTATGCGGCCCAGGTGCCAGGAACCAGGGAGCTCCTCTCCCTTACCCCCTGACTTGATCCACCATCTTCTACCAGCAGCCCTGCTTGAACTCATGTTGGATTCTCTTCTCAGGGGGTCTCAGAACTAGACAGGATTACCAGGACATCTTTTGGTTTCTATTTCTCAGACCAAGAGAACCGGAGCTCAGAGAAGTAAAGGGTCTTGCTCAAAATCTCGTGGCCCTTTAGTGGCAGGCAGGGCCTCGCAATCACGGTGCTGCCCGAGGGTCCTGAGTCCCTCAGGCCATTCTCTTCACCAGTCATAGTGCACACCATCTTTTCTTCGGGCTGTGGCCTAGAGGGATTTTGACATCTCCAGCGTGGTGATGCGGGCAGCTGGAGTGTCACTGCATCTACTGAGAGAGAAAGCCAGTGTTCCCTTAGTTCAGTGCTTGCAAATAGCAAAGTTAATTAATCCCCTGTAAATAAACATTTGCAAACTGTCGCTCAATATATCACTGGCCAGGAAGACTTCCAAATGCGTTCTGAGATGAGATAATAAAAGGGCCAAGGCTGAAAAAAGTGACCGTGAACCTGCAGGCCTGGCCTGTGGGTTTATGGATGTGACAGATATGGCTTTGTGGTTCAGAAAGACCCGGGCCTGGGTCCAAGCCCAGCTACTAGCTCACCAAGACCTTTGACAAATCACCAACACTGAGCCTCTCTGAGCCTATAGTCCCTGGGCAGGAAACGTTGAGACACCATTGTGAGCATGATGCTAGATGCTGAAAGCAGCAATGTCTGGTATGAGGCCAGGCACCTGGGAAGTGCTCCATAAATCCCAGATCCCGCCATCCCTTCCTTCTCCCTCCAAACCTCCCTGCCTTCCAGTGTAGCTGCTGCCTTTCAGTGCAACTGACCTCCAGGGACGCCTGGGCTTTCAGAAACCTCTTTGGTTAATGGAGGTGTTGGGCAGGAGGCTGGAGCCAGACCATTTCCAGCTTCTTCTAATGTTTGATGGCCTTCCACAGGACACTGATTTGCATCGTCCACCTCCCACTTTAATGAGCTCGTGTGCACACAGCTAATGAACTAATTACTTCTGGGAAAGATCAGCCTTAAGTTGCAAACCTGGCTTCTGCAGCCTCCACCAAACCAGCTTTCTTTTGTCAAGTCAAAGGAAGCGAGGCCGTGCGGTGACTCAGCCAGATCCTGACAACAGGTCTTCTGGGCTGAGGAAGCATTCAAATCGGCCAGCACCACTGGAATGAAAATATCACGCCCGATGAGAGACATCAAACCTGACAGGTACTTCTTTGAGACCCAAGCTGAGGTGGAACTGCAGGCTCAGACCAGCTTCATTGCTTCCCCAGTGAGCAATACAGCTCTTCTCAAAGGCTATAGACAGTTTTCCCCCAAATGACTCGTTTAGTGGTGATACAAGGGAGGTGTGCCAAACAGCCTGATTTGAATTCAGGTGGTGGTGAGTGGACCCTCTCTGAGAATGCAGAAGGGAGCTTCTAGACAGACAGCGCATCTTAATTTGAACACACTTTCTACTCTGTGAAACATTTAAGCAATTCGCCTGGGGAAACATCTTTAAGTGATGTGGTACAAGTTACTTGCTGGAAGAACCCCCTTTTCATCCCTCCACGTTTACTCAGAAGCCAGAGCACAGGTTTCAGAGTTAGTCATCCTGGGTTTGAACCCTGGCCTTGGCCCATTAGCTGTGTGACCATGGGCAAGCTACTATATCTCTTTGTGCCTCAGCTTTCTCATTGATGACATGGGGACACTGATAGTTTCCATAGCACTAGGGTCATTGTGAGGTTAAAATGAATGGAATGGAAAAACCAAACCAGTTGCCATTAGGTTGATTCTGACTTCATGGTGTCCCCATGTGTGTCAGAGTAGAACTGTGTTCCATAAGGTTTTGATGGCTGATTGTTTGCAAGTAAATCGCCAGGGCTTTCTTCTGAGGTGACTCTGAGTGAACTTGAACTTCAACCTTTTGGTTAGCAGCCAGGAGCATTAACCATTTGCATTACCCAGGGACTCCAAATGGAATGGGTATATGTTTAGTTATTCAACCAATAGTTACTTAGCAACGTGGCAGAGAACATTAGTGTTCTTCAAATCCCTCTGTGCTTCCCTGCTTCCCAGCCACTCTTCTTGCAGTTGGTATGGGGTCATTCTACTGAGTTCTGCCAAAAGGAACTCCTCTATCTCTTGGTCTCTACCAGCAGTGACCTGGATGATCACATGTTCCAGGTGGTGTATAATGGAGTAGACTCTGGGTCAGTCTGGGTTCTTGAGTCACTGTGTGGAGCCAAGCTCCTCTCTGACACTTTGCGTTGGCCATATAACATGAAACATCATGATAAACAGAGAAAAGATTGAAGCTGTCAAAGATTTCATTTTACATGGATCCACAGTCAATGCCCATAGATGCAGCAGCCAAGAAAACAAACAACGACACATTGCATTGGGCAAACCTGTAACAAAAGACCTCTTTAAAGTGTTGAAAAATAAAGATGTCACTTTGAGGACTAACGTGTGCCTGATCCAAGCCAAGGTAATTTAAATAGCCTCATATGCATGTGAAAGTTGGACAATGAATAAGGAAGATCAAGGAAGAATTGATGCCTTTGAATTGTGGTGTTGGCAAAGAATATTGAATTTACCATGGATTCCCAGAAGAACAAACAAATCTGTCTTGGAAGAAGTACAGCCAGAAGGAGGATGGTGAGACTTCCTCTCATGTACTTTGGACATGTTACCAGGAGGGACTGATCCCTGGAGAAAGACATCATGCTTGGTAAAGTAGAGGGTCAGCAAAAAAGGAGGAAGACCCTCAATGAGATGGATTGACACAGTGGCTGCAACAATGGGCTCCAACACAGCATTGGTTGTGAGGATGGCACAGCACTGAGCAGTGTTTTGTTCTGCTCTGCATAGGGTCACTATGAGTCGGCACCTACTCAACGGCACCTCACAATAATAAAACAACATATAACATGTGTGAGACAGTAATCTTCAGTGTGTAAAGCCAATGGGATTTGGGGGTGAATTTGTAAGCAAAGTATAGTCTAGCCTATCCAGACTCTTCTCTGGCACTCTGCCAAAGGATAGGAATAAAATATTTAACAAGGTGGAGGCAGCTCCTGTCTTCCTGGAGTTTGTGGTCTATTTCAGTGCCTGGGAAATAGTAAGTGTTCCACGGTAACTATTGAAATTGTTATTCAAAAATAAATAAAACAAAGTTCCTATCTTAGACACCTCACTGTGTAGTTGGAGGAAACAGAGAAGAAAACATAGATTTACAAGATAGGTGACTCACTGGACGTGTGTAAAGCGCTTATTTTTGGCACAGAGAAACGAGTCTTCTGTTCTCCCAGGAGTGGAATGTAGGGTGTGAGGGTGTGGAGCGGGGCTGGGAAGAGGCCACACCAAAAAGGTAGTGGGTGCCAAGTACAGAGCATGGGGACCCACTGAATGGCAAGGGTGTCAGCAGACTTGTATTTGGCAGGAAGGAGGTCCCTATACCTTTCCTTCCTAGACTATTGCAGTAGCCTTTGGCTGGTCACTCCCCCTGGGCATTGCCTCCCTCTGGACCCACACCAGAGTCCTTCTCCATAACCCCAACTTTTACCAGGTCACACTCCTTTAAAAATCTTTCAAAGCTTCCCACTGCCTATGGGGTAAAGGCTGAGCTACTCTACCCATGCACCAGGTTGGCCACAACCTGGCTTTTTCCAATCTTTCCTGCCTTATCCCTCCACTCCCTTTCTCACACTTTATAAACTGCCATTATGAACTTCTGTAACCTACTGTATACAGCATGAAGGTCTTGGCTCGCACTCTACTTTCTACCTGGAACAGCCCTGTCACTGCACCAGGCTAAGGCTTTCTCACCCTTCAAGTCCCAACTCAGCCTCATCTCCATGAAGAAGCCCTTCAACAACCCTCAGTGGATCATGGAACCCAACTTTGCACATCAGCCTCTATCATGTTACACTGGAATTGTCTGTCTGCCTTCCTATGTCCTGCTTTCTTCTAGAGTAAAGAACACGCATTGATGCATCTTTTGGACTAAGAGGGCATAGCATACTCTTCAGGATACTTGGGAAACCGGAGGACATGCTGTGGAGTCTTCCCCAGGGACTCTGGCTTGCGTCTCTGCCCTTGTAATCTTGCTGTCCACAGACAGACAGTTTGGAGGAGAAAGATGTTTGAAGAAGAGAAGATGATCACTTCAGTTTTGTACATGCTGGTGTTGAGATACCCATGAAGTATCCTGGTCAAACTGTCCCATAGGATTTGGAAAGAAAGCAGCAAGGGGAAGTCTGTGTGGGAGGTACAGATGTGGGAGTCACTAGCACATAGAATGAGGAGAAGAGAGAGGAGAGGAGGAGGGGGAGGGGAGGAGGAGAGAAAGGGAAGACGAGAGGAGAGAAGAACAGGAGATGAGAAGGGTGGGGAGAGGGCTGAGGAAAGCTAACATATTATTTGACCTTCACAACAATACTTTCTGTGGAAAAGGAAACAGACTCAGAAAGAGTTTAGGAGAACTTCCAAAGTCCCACAGAAAGCGGACAGTGGAGTTGGACTAAAAACAAAACCTCTATGTGACTTCAAAGAGGTGAGGAACATGATTACCTCCACTTCCCAAAAAAAGTCCACTTCTGCTCTACTGAAAACAATTTCCCTAGGTGAGGGGAGATGTCTCCTTGGAACATTCTTAAGGCACATGATTCACTTTCTGATGTGTCGCTGCGGCTAGGCACAGGGCATGGGACACCAGGTCTCGGTCTGACAAAATCTAGACATTTTGAAGAACAAATCAGGATCTTCTGTGATGAGCACATGGACCTTTTGCTGGGGCTGAAGTCGCTGTCTCTCCATCATGGCCTTTGTGTTTGGTGCTGGCTCTCCACAGTATTACTCATCTTAACGGACATCCCTTCCAGCTCTCCCTGTTTCAACCCAGACATCAACCTCCCCATGAGGTCTTTTCTGGTTCCTTCATTTGGAATCAACATGGATCTCCTCTGTGTACTTTGTATCTTATATAACTCTGAGTTGTGCATATATGCACATGTTCAAATAAATTAATTCAGCAAATACTGAGTGTCTGCCTAGTGCCAGATCCTGAGCAATCATAACACATCAAGTGTTTACAAATATGTTTCCATCCCCCATTCATTCACCTGTGCTGACCCCTTTGCAAATAATGCGCCTTCTTCATCTTTCCTCTGGTTCACTCTTTCATGG
>NW_004443981.1:13601183-13603393 GCF_000243295.1 Trichechus manatus latirostris
AAATTTGAATAATAGTCGTATTAACTGGTCCTCCTTGTAGGAGTATGGATATTATCCTATCACTGACAGTGTTGTACTTCAGGATAGAGCCTGAAATGTTCTTTTTGACGATGAATGCAATGCCATTCCTCTTCAAGTTGTCATTCCCAGCATAGTAGACCATATGATTGTCTGATTCAAAATGACTGATACCAGTCCGTTTTAGCTCACTAATGTCTAGGCTATTGATCTTTATGGGTTCCATTTCATGTTTGATGATTTCCAATTTTCCTAGATTCATACTGCATACATTCCATGTTCTGATTATTAATGGGTGTTTGCAGCTGTTTCTTCTCATTTGGAGTCGGGCATCAGCAAATAAATGTCCCAAAATCTTGGCTCCACCCACATCATTAAGATTGGCTATATTTTGAGGAGGCAGCTCTTCGCTCCTCATATTTTGACTACCTTCCAACCTGAGGGGCTCATCTTCTGGCACTATGTCAGACAATGTTCTGCTGCTATTTGTAATTTTTTCACTGGCTAATTCTTTTCAGATGTAGACAGCCGGGTCCTTCTTCCTAGTCTGTCTTAGTCTGGAAGCTCAGCTGAACTTGTCCACCCCTGGTGACCCTGTTAGTATTTGAATACAGTGGCATAGCTTCTGGCGTTACAGCAACATACAAGCCTCCACAGTATGATAAAATGACAGACTCATGGGATATATATATACAAATACATATATAAATGTATATATGTGTATATGTATACATATACATATTTGTGTATATATGTATACACACATTATGCTTTATTATAAAATACGTATAATACTTTATTATACTGTGTTGCAATTTTCTTTGGCTTCCTTCTTATGGGCCAACGAGATCCTGAGGATAGACACAGTGAGTGATCAGTCATCACATCTCCAGAGCCTATCAGATAGATAGCTGCCATTGAGTCAGCTCTGACTCGTGGCAATCTGGTGTTCAACAGAACAAAATGTTGCCAGGTCCCATGTCATCCTCACTACCACGGGCATGTTCAAGTCCATTGTTGTGGCTACTGTGTCAGTACATCTCATTGGTGGTCTCCCTCATACTTGCTGGCCCAATCATGATGTCCTCCTCCAGCAGCTGACCCTTCCTGATGAAGTGTCCAAGGCAAGTGAGTTGGACAACGTTCTGTTGTGATTCATAAGGTTTTAACTGACTAATTTTCAGAAGTATATCAGGAAGCCTTTCCTCTTAGTCTGTCTTAGTCTAGAAGCCCTGCTGAAGCTGTCCACCATGAGTGACCCTGCTGGTATTTGAAATATTGTAAGCTTTCAGCATCACAGCAGCACACAAGCCACAACAGTATGACAAACTGGTAGACAAATGGTGCTGGTAATACTTAAGGTCCCCGTAAAAGTTTGATGAAGGAATGAATTCAGCTTCCATCATATCCTGCATTCTCTTCTGTTTGAAAACCATTTTGGACCACCAGTAGAACAGAGATGGCAAATCTTGGGGTGGCACTGCTGAAGCAGAAGATCTCCTGCAGAATTGAGACACAGAGACTTTGAGCTCCTCAGGAATCCAGGAGAAAAGGGGTGTTTCCATTGTGACTTCTGAAGGCCTGACTGCAATCATTCACACAGCCCTGTGTTGACAAGACTGATTGATTCTTCATCTTTTATTGTCTCTTGGTTTCCACCCTGGACCCTAAACATGGGTAGGACTCATTTAATAGGTGAAAAAAGTACAGGCACACTCTTCTAACATATTTCTGGGTTAAATGATTGAGCACATTGTAAACTGAGTCTTGTTTTCAGATACTCGTGAATGTCAGGGTACAGTTCCCTTAAAGGAATCATGAAATCAACTCCTGGCTTTTATTGCAATGTGCTAGTTGCTGTTATTTTGGTTGTTAGTTTAATTATTCTCCAAATGGTGGAGGAAATGTTCCTGTGCTAATAATGCATCACATTTGCAGCCAGAAGGGAACCAGGCTCATCTATATTTGAAGGCAGTTGAAGAGGGGAGGGAATAAAGCATCTAAGCCATACTAATCTTCTGATATGCAGATGGCTCTGTACAGAATTAAACTCACTGTAACAGTCAGCTTTAACACAATGCTGTGTAACACATTATCCCAACCTGCTGTGGCTTACAAGTAGTAATTATTCTCACATATCTGTAGGTAGATCAGGTAGCTCTTCCTCTGGCTGCAGTTCTGTGGGTCTGGCT
>NW_004443981.1:13604507-13606704 GCF_000243295.1 Trichechus manatus latirostris
GCACACGGCTCCATGTCTATGCACACAGCTCCATGTCTATGCACAGGGCTCCATGTTGTCTTTCTCATCGAGGCTATGATGTCTCCAGGAGCTTATCTCTGTCTATTTCTGGGTGTCTCTCAGTGTCTACTGCAATGTCAATAACATGTTGGCTCAATCAGTCTCCGTTCCATTGAAATCCCATTCTTGATGGTTTAATTAGCACAGGGCCTGGCACGTGGGGATCTCTAGCTCCATGTCACCCATCATAATTGCAATCCCACCTTAGGAAGCTCAGTAGCTCTCCAGCTTTCTCCCTAGCACGTCATGAACTGAAGTCCCCCCAACATAACATGGTGTAACCCAATTCTCTTATACACTATTTAATTGTCTCTCGTGTAGAAAACACTCCTCACTGGATAAAATATTCAGTAGACTCATTTGATGGGAGAAGCAAACAGTGATGTGTAACATTTCATTTGTTTTTTCATTAAATCTGACATGACCATTGTTGGCGATGGGGAGTTCAGGACCACAGGTCTGACACTGACATTACTCGTGTATTCGCAGTCACTTTGAGCACAAAGGAAGCGCCTCATTTTCCTTCTATTTACATTAGCCAAATAAATTCATCTTTTATTTCGTTGAACTGACTGCTTCCATCTGTGGAGCTGCTTATGAGTCCCACCAATTTTATTTTTTTTACTTACTTTATCACTGATCTTTTTTTAAACTGAGACAGCCTTCTCATTAAAATGTCTTTTAGCTTTCAGACATGAAGGCAGAAAAGGATTAATTAAAACCTCCCTAGTTCTCTGATATTGAAAATGGGGAAACATCAGATGCACACGATCAGCCAGGTACAAACAAAAAAGGGCGACCGATGGGGCCACATTGGGACTTCGATTGCAAAAATCCCTTCAGAAACAAAGTTAATAACTAGGACAATTGAATTAAGCCAATCGCACCGGCTGCTCACCTGGCCCTCATCTGGGATTCAGAGGCCACTGGGAGGGCATTTGTGAGGCTTGGTCTCTTAGCTGAATCCAAATTCTCCCAACAGTTCTGTTCTGACTTTATTGTGCTATTTAAGTGGACTAAATCTTGGTGAAAACGATCATTTTCATAGATAACCTATAGCACTTTGTTTCCATTTATCTTCTCAGCATTTTACTAGTGTATAAAAGACCTACTTCATTAACCTGTTGCTGTTGAGTCGATTCCGACTCATAGCAACCCTATAGGACAGAGTAGAACTGCCTCATAGGGTTTCAAAGGAGTGGCTGGTGGATTTGAACTGCCAACTTTTGGTTAATAACCAGACGCTTAACCATTGTGCCACCAGGGCTCCCTACTTCATTAAGTAGGTGCTATATATCAGACAGGATCCCTGGGTGGTAGAAATGGTTAACTGCTGGGCTACTAACTGAAAGCTTGGTGGTTTGAACTCATCCTGAAACACCTTGGAAGAAAGGCCTGGCAATCTTCTTCCAAAAGGTCACAGCCATGAAAACTCCATGGAGCACAATTCTACTCTGACACACCTGAGGTTGCCACGAGTTGGAATCGACTCAATGGCAACTGGTAGGTTGGTTGGATGATTATATACCAGACAACCTGATCATAACTGGTTTACAAGCAGAATCTATTTTTGTTCTCTCAACAATACTGAGAGGTAGGGCCCTAAAGAATATTGTTTTTATTGGGATATAATTTATTATTGTTGTTAGTTACTGTTGACTTGGTTCCAACTCATGGCGAACCTCTGTATACCAGAAGAAAACGTTGCCGGTCTGTGCCATATTCACCATCATTGGTATGCTGAGTCCATTGTTTTGACTACTGTTTCAACCCATTTCATTGAGATTTTCCCTCAATGAGAATTTCCTCCAGGAAGCTGACCCTCTACTTTACCAAACATAATGTCCTTTTTTTAGCAATTGACTTTTCCTTTGATGTGTCCAAAGTAAATGAGCCAAACTCTCACCATCCTCACTTCTTTTTTTTTTTTTAAATGTTTTATTGTACTTCAGGTGAAGGCTTACAGAACAGATACTTTCTCATGTAACAGTAACACACATGCTGTTTTATGACATTGGTTAACACCCCCACAACATTTTAACCCTCTAAATTCTCAACTTTTTTTTTTTTTCTTTTGTGAAAATACACATAGCCAAAGATACGCCATTTCAAAAATTTTTTTTTTACATACACATTT
>NW_004443981.1:13619741-13620625 GCF_000243295.1 Trichechus manatus latirostris
CGCAGTTTAAATGTATCAACTCTTCTGCTGTATTCCTCCTTTCATTGTCCAGCTTTCACGTGCATACCAAGTGATTGAAAAACCATAATTTGGGTCAGATAATTACATACAATAAAACGCATAGATCTTCGAAAGCTCTTTGAGTTTTGAAAAATTGACTCACCTGTGTAACACACACCACTACCAAGATAATAGGCTATTTTTATAACCCCAGAAAGCTCCATTATACCACTTCCCAGTCAAACTCTGCCAACCTCCAGTCTACTGCTGTAACCACTGTTCTGATTTCCTTCACCACTGGTTGGCTTTGCTTAATGGAGAACTTCAAATAAATGCAGTCATTCATTACGAGCTGTTTTGTGTCTGGCTTCTTTCACTCAGCACAATGATTTTTGGGATTCATGCATCTTGTGCGTCAGTAGTTATTTTATTGCTGAGTCATAATCTATTGCATGAGAATACTACAATCTGTTTGTTTGTCTCTTGATGGACATTTCCAAATCTGGTTGTTTCCAACTTTGTACTATTAAGAAATAAAGATGCTTTGAGCATCCTTGTATAAATTGTTTTGTAAATTTCTATTGAGTAAATACCCAGGAGGGAAGATGCTTAGCCATCGGGTTGCATATGATTAATTTACAAGAAATTACCCAACTGTTTTCTAAAGCTGTGTACCATTTTACTCCCAACAATGGATAGGAGTTCTGGTTGCTCCACATCCTCACTAATATCTGGTGTTGCCAACATCATTTTAACTGTACTGTTCTATTGGAAGAGCCTTGATGGTGTAGTGGTTAAGAGCTCAGGCTGTTAACCAAAAAGTCAACAGTTTGAATCCACCAGCTACTCCCTGGGAACCCTATGGGGCAGTTCTACTCTGTCCT
>NW_004443981.1:13621804-13624803 GCF_000243295.1 Trichechus manatus latirostris
TGGCATCAGTCTATGTGTTTGAGGAAGTGTATAGACTCCTTATAAATTAGATCTTGTTAGAAAAACAACTGATGGCTCACTCAGACATGCATTTCTTGTTGTTGCTCTCCCTCTGTATCCCTGTAAATTGTATTAAAAATAAAATAGTAGACTCATTAAACATCTACTATATAAAAGGCAAAGGAGCCCTGGTGCTGCAGTGGTTAAACACTCAGCTGCTAACTGAAAGGTTGACAGTTCTAACCAACCCAGGGGCTCCACAGAAGAAAGACCTGGCAATCTGTTTCTGTAAAGATTACAGACTTGGAAAGCCTGTAGAGCACAGTTCTACTCTGTCACACACAGGGTTGCCATGAATTGGAATCGACTTGATGGCAACCGATATAAAGGGCTTCAGGCAGATTGAAAAATCCATCACAGTCAATGAACAAATGTCTGAATAAATCTATCACTTCCTCACAACCTACCAACGGCATCTTGATGATTGTGATGTGCTAAGAGCCCTAATGAGGTCAGCAGCCAGAAGTTACATAAACACTGGGGCTGTGGAGAACAAGTGCAGGAAGACATGACCCCATTGCCTACACACCTTCTCCAGTGGATGGACTTCAGCATGACACCTTCATTAAACAACTTTTCTGAGGTCTCAGAAATACAATTCCTTCTAATCTGCAACGTTTTACTGAAGAGGGTTATTGGACACTGCCTCTGAAAGAGCTACTCATGAGTTGAACAATGTGGTTGTTGGAGAGAAATGTTTCCAGTGAAGCGGCCGTCAGATCCTGGGCCTGAAAGGACCCTAGGAGCCACAGCTCCTGGAGCGGATACCTCCGACCTCCAGGCAGCTCTGGGCTAATGGGTTTCCCGTTCTGTGCTGCAACCTCCCCGTGGCTCACATTACCATCAGAGGCACACATTTCCATTTTTGGCAAGTCCAGAACGAACCTGGCCGGCCCTGTGGCACACTGACATCTGCTCCCTGGACTTTTCACCTCGTGGGCCCAAGTCTGCCATCTGGGATTACAAAGAAGCACTCTAAACAGAGCTGCATGTGTATTTTAAGACGGCCTTTCGAGCCCTTGAATCTCCCCTTTCTCCAGCCTGCCACCATAGCGCGGTCACCTGCTCCCGTTCTTCTCTGGCAATATGCGGAGCCTGTCATTGGGACTCTGGAATGCTCAGGCCTCTCAAACCCACCATGGTTCTGTTTTTTCCCCCTCTCTTATATTGATGTATTCTTTTAAAGTGTCTACTTCACAAATATATTCCCATTCTAAAAATTTAAATCATGTAGATCAGTGAATCCTACTGCAGTCCTAGATGTAAGCTGTGTTAAGAGTTGGGAGAGGGGTGCAGTCTAGCAGACTTCCCTGGTCTCAGCCCAGCTCCTTCATTTACCTGCTGTGTCCCTGGGAAACGTGCTTAACCCTAAGCCCCGGTTTGCTAAGGTGAAAAATGAGAATAAAATTGTTTCTACTTCATAGGATTGATGTGAAGATTAGACAGAGTATAGGTCCTTTAGAAGCATACCTGGCACATAATAAACCAAACCAAAAAACCAAACCCAGTTCCGACTCATAGTGACCGTATAGGACAGAGTAGAACTGCCCTACAGGGTTTCCAAGGAGCGGCTGATGGATTCAAACTGCTGACCTTTTGGTTAGCAGCCGAGCTCTTAACTACTGTGCCACTAGGGCTCTGGTACATAATAAATAATAAATATAAGTTCTCATAGTTAATATTTCAGATCTTTTTTCCTATGCCTTTACACACACATGTATGAATAAAAATACAGGATATTTTTAATGTAATCTGGATTATACCCCAATTATTGTATTGTACTTTTTCTGCACTTTTCTTAAAAATCTTTCATTGTGAACATCAGTTTATCTACTGGCTCATTTTTACCTAGTGCAAAATGTTCTACATGGGTGTACCATAATTCATTTATACTTTCTTCTTTTGATGGACATCTAGTTTTTTCTGTTTTGTTTGTTATCAGTCAATACCAAAAACCAAACCCACTGCTGTGCAGTTAATTCCAGCTCATGGTGACTCCATAAGTTGCAGAGTAGAACTGTTCAATAGGAATTTCATGGCTATGATCTTTATGGAAGCAGATCATCAGGCCTTTCTTCCGTGGTGCCACTGGGTTGGTTAGACCCACCAAACTTTAGGTTAGTAGTCTTGCATAAACTGTTTGTGTCACCAATAAGAAAATGAGCGTGGGCTATAAACATGCAGTTCATAATCGAAAACCTCCAAACGTCAATAAAGATGTAAAAAATGTGACTAATCTTACTAGGGATTAGGAGATAAAAACTAAAATAAAAATGAGCTTTTGTTTTCTTTCCCAATTTGATTAGTGATGTTTAAAAAGACTGATGATATCCATTGTTGGAGAGTATATGGTCATATAGGTACTATGCCACACTATTGATGGAAACTTTAATAATTAGAGCCTCTCTGGCTGATGGTAATGATTAATTTATTGATTTGCTCAGTTTATTTTTGAGATGCATCGATGCCGTTGCTTCTGTCAGTAGTTCCTTTTTATTGCTGAATGCTATTCCATTGTATGGATATAGCACAATTTGTTTATCCATTTTCCTGCTGATGGACATTTGGGTTGTTTCCAGGTTCAGATGATTATGAATAAACCTGCTATAAGTATCTGTATTTAAGTTTTTTGTGGGAATATATATATATGTTTACATATCTTCTGGGAAAATAAATATCCAAGCGTAGGGATGCTGGGTTATCTATTAAGTGAATATTTAAATTTAAATGAAATTGCCAAGTTGTTTTCCACATTTTCGTTTCCATCAGCAAAGTGTTAAGATTCCATTGCTCCACATCCTTGCCAACAATTGATATTGTCAGTCTTCTTCACTTCAGCCATTCTGTTGGGTATGTAGTAGTGCACTGTTGTGGTTTTAATTTGCGTTTCCTTGATGACTTTTCCTATGTTTACAGGCCATTGGTACACCTTTTGTGAA
>NW_004443981.1:13627079-13628077 GCF_000243295.1 Trichechus manatus latirostris
CCCCAACTCATGGTTACCCTATGCACAATGGATTGAAACACTGCTCCTGTACTATACCCATGATCAGTTGTGGTTTGGACTGTTGTGATCTGGAGGATTTTCACTGGCTTATTTTTGGAACTAGATCACCAGACCTTTCTTCCTAGTCTTACTCTGGAAGCTCTGCTGAAACCTATTCAGCTTCATAGCAATCCACAAACCTCCACTGACAGATGGGTGGTGGCCGCACATGAGGTGCATTTGCCAGGAATCAAACCCCAGTCTCCAGCATGGAAGGCGAGAATTTTACTGCGGAACCACCAATGCCCTCAGGAAGTTTGAGCTAGTCATTATTAAAAGGAAACTCACATTTTCTAGAATCTTCTATAGTCTAGACACTTCCCTTGGAATATCCCACTGAATGCCCTCAGCAATCCTGCCTCTTGGGTGGTCTTACCGTCACTTTACAGATTAGGAGGCTGAGATTCAGAGGTGAAACCACTAATCCATGCTGGGAAGCGACGGTGGCATTTTAAACTCTGACCTGTCTGACCAGTGGGATGTGTGCTTTTTGAAAGGGAAGCTTGTGGAGCATTTTAAAAGCATGTGCTTCTTACTACCCACGATGTCTAAGTAACTCAGACATTAACAGACCTGCAGGTTTTTAAAAGGTGGTTGATGTTTCAAGGCAGCCCTCCTGGAGGAAGTGTCAGAGCAGAGTGAGTCATGGGAGACACCTTGGCCGCCCACGTGACCACAAAACCACAATGATAAGGATCCTGCCAGACTGGGTATGCAGACGCATTTATAGCCACCCACAAATGACGGGACCAGGGTGGTCTGCTGGCCACAGAATAATAGGCCTTAACATGGGGCCCTTTCTCTGTGAGCTCCCAGCTCCAGCCCTGAGTAGCTAGAACCAGAGATTTCCATTTTCTCATTTCTAGGGGGCTCATTGAAGCACCCTCGCAAACGAGGCAACTCCTTGGCATTTGAGGACAACTTCCCTGTTCTGTCTC
>NW_004443981.1:13628631-13650830 GCF_000243295.1 Trichechus manatus latirostris
ATTTATGTTATAACAGCACTAGATAACTAAGACACCTGCCATTGAGTACATTCCCATTGCTCCATAAGGTTTTCTTGGCTGTATTCTTTAAGGAAGCAGATTGCCAGGACTTTCTTCCACAGTGCCTCTGAATTGGGTTAAAAACACCAACCTTTAGGTTAGTAGAGCAGTGCAAACCATTTGTGCCACCCAAAGACCGTCAACCAGTTGCCATACAGTTGTTGCTGACTCATGGAGACCCCATATGTTTCAAAGTAGAACTGTGCTCTGTAAGATTTTCATGGCTATGATCTTTGAGAAGCAGATCACCAGGACTTTCTTCTGACTTGTCTCTGGGTGGCTTGGAACCACCAACCTTTTGGTTAATAGCTCAGTGCTTAACCATTTAAGCCACCCAGAAACTCCACACATGGGTAAATGAATGAGTGAGAATTGAAGAAGATTGAGATTCTACAAGATGAGAGTTGAGTTTTCCTTCTCTTAGAGTCATGTGAGCTGTGGGCTGGGAAGTGAGCGTATTCTACATTCCTTTCTTCTGCAACTACTGTCTCTCCTCACACTTACCCCACAGCTCCTTTGGATGCAGTTTATAGACCCCTGTGGGCCTGACCCCGTCTACTTTAGTAGAAGTCACCTGCTAGGAGGAAAGCAAGCTGAAACTAGATATGCAAAGAATTAGAGGCCCCGGGGAATTGCTTGGGAGTTTGTGCATACCTTTTAGCCTGGATGGGTCCAGGTCGTTGTCGCTTAATTAAATAATATTTCTCTTTATAATGGAACCTTGCCTATCAAGATGGAGATTTGCAACCCATGTTCTGGGAGAGAGATGCTTTTGCTAATGGCCACAAGCTTTATTGCTTTATGAAGAGGCATGAGGATGTTAAATAACACAGCAGAACCATTATGGAATTTAATGTGCTTTAATATTGCCGGCCATGTAAATCTGCCTGAGTTCCAATTGCTAAAGGGAAGTATTTACCAGAGGATCTCAAAGCACTTTGCAATTACTGGAGTATTATTTTGTTCTCTATTGTGGGAACCATTAAAAACATCTTTCAAAGGAAAATTGCAGCAAGAGAAAGATTATGAATTAATAATAATAATATTAATAATAGCAATAATAACTAAAAAGCTTTTGTGAAAAGTCCATATGAACAATCACTGTCGCTTTCCAATCCATTATTTCACTTGATTCACACAATAACCCTACAAATTAAGTAATATGGTTCTCATTTTACAAACAAAATTAAGGTGCTTAGCAAATTTATAGATTAAAGTAGGTCCTGGTTTGGGAAAATGCCTGCCTCTGACGAGGCCTGTGTAGGCAGATAGAAGGACTGTGTGTTATCCATACAATCATTCTCAAAGTGTTGGAAAGGCGTGTTCAACACCAACTCTGTCAAAAATGCCCATCATTGAGCACTGACCTATCTGTGTTACTGGATGCTGCAGGTTTTGTTGACGCGTGGGCCCTTTTTACCAGGTGCCGTGGAGCTCATTCCAACTCATGGCACCCTCATGTGTGCCAGAGTAGAACTGTGCTCCATAGGGTTTTCAGCTGCTGATTTTTTGGAAGTAGATTGCCAGATCTGTCTTCCGAGGTGCCCCTGGGTGGGCTCGAACCACCCACCATTTGACCAGCAGCCCAACACGTCAAAACACTTCAACCATTTGCACCACCCAGGGACTCCACGCACAACTTGAAAAAAGAAAAAAAATTACCGTTGAGTCGATTCTGACTCATAGCGACCTATAGGACAGAGTAGAACTGCCCCATAGGGTTTCCAAGGAGCAGCTGGTGGATTTGAACTGCCGACCTCTTGGTTAACAGCCAAACACTTAACCACTCCGCCACCAGGAGCCCCCACACAACTGAGAGCTCTTTAAATTAAATTAGCGTACCGACTGTCCATGACTGTGACGACCGCCACCTCTTTAACAGCAGTCTTCAGGGTTCTCCTTCCCAAGTGGTTCTGCGCTTCCTCCAGGATGTTCACAGAGATCCCTGACGTAGTCTTCATTGCTGCTACCTGTTGTTGCGGTTGTGTAGGGAAGTGGGGCTCTTGAGGCCACATGGCCTGCTGCTGAGTCCTACAGTCCTGCTCATCTGAAGATCCTACTGGATCAGGCACAGCCACCTGCACGCCACGTGGGGAGGAGCCTGGGTTTTGCAGGCCTGGTACTGTGGAGTCGGGGTTTCAGTGTCCACCGCACCTGAGATCCTGCAAAGGTATTAACATGGCCAAGATGTGCCATGCTGCTAGCTTTGGTCCTCTCAACACCAATGCCCTTGGCATCGACTGGCCCAGTTCAACTGACTCTGGTTCAACTCTCCTCTAAGCCATTCAACACAAGATGGTTTCTAGACTCCTTCCCTCTCTCCCGTCACATAGCATTCTGGGGTTCGCTGCCATAGAACGGCCTGATGAGGGTAATACTGCAGATGGTGGTGGCTGAGAAGCATTGAGCTTCTACTGCATGTCTGGCACAGTGTTACGCCTTTTGCACACATCATTCCTGATTGTAGCAAACCTGTGGCTGTAGAGTCGATTCCGATGCATAGTGACCCTATAGGACAGGGTAGAACTGCCGCATAGGGTTTCCAAGGAGTAGCTGGTGGATCTGAACAGCTGACCTTTTTGTTAGCAGCTGAGTTCTTAACCACTGCGCCACCAGGGCTCCCTGATTGTGGCATCCCTCTCAAGTGGGTGTCGTCATCCTGGAGGCCCACCTTTTTAGCTCTTTGTATTTATAACCATGCACACTTTCTCCCAACCACATCCACAGAACCAGGAAGTTAGCTGAGCTGGGCTGTGTTTTCAGGGGCACACCATGTCCTGAACCAGCATACTCACTCTCCTTGGAAATCTGGCTGATGGCCTCAGAGTCCAGCTGAGGACTCCAACATGCCTGCGCTAGTTTGTTTGCAGAAACCATTTTATTGTTTCTCCTCTTCCCTGCATCCATGCCTCTTTGCCATGTGGCCTTGCAGCCCCTCCCATCAAAAGAAGAAAACAATTCCTCTGCCTCTTGAATCTGGGCGGGCCTGTGACTTACACTGACCCATAGGATGTGACAGAAGTGACCCTGGCCCAGCCCAGAGTCTAGTCCTCAAGAAGCCTTGCATGTCTCCACTTGTTCTCATGGAGTAACCTTAAGGTAGCCAGCTGGGTGATGAGAGGCAGGGGCCCATGTACCTACCCCTAAAACCCAAGCCTACAACCTGACTACCAGCAGACTTGGGAGGGACCCATCCCAGACCAGCCAAGCCCCAGCCAAGCTGACCACAAAAGCATGATTGGTCCCAGCCAGGATCAGCCAAGCCAGGCCAGGTCAGCAAAGTATGGGCTGACCTACAGAATCATGAGTAATAATAAACGGTTGTTGTTCTAAGCCGCATTGAGTTCTGGGGAGGTTTGTTACACAGCAAGAGCTAACTAGTTCACCCTCTTCTCCAAGTGGCTTCCTTGGGCCTCCATTGCCCTCTCCAGCAATTTGACCTCAGATGGACCTCATCCAGTGCCAGAGTAGATGCTCCAAGCCCTGGCTCCATGCACGCCCACCGGCCTCAGCCTTCATGCTTTCCTGATGCACATGCAGGCTCCTCTTTCCCAGCCTCCCTGCCTCCCAACCAACTCCTCCGTGCATCCTTCCCCTAGGAGAACATGATGTCTTATCCCTCCTGAGCTCTCACGCTGTGTTCTCTGTGATGATTAAGTCTGTGGTTTATCTTCTGTGGTTTGCAGATTGAGCACCCCTTGTGGGCAGGTCCTGGGTTTCAATCCTCTCTCCCACTCCAGCAATGGGGCACAGAGAGGCATCCAGTGACTGTGCATCCGGTGGCTAATGGGAGAAAGAATGTGTGAAGGAGCCTGTGAAAGCAGAGGGCTGGCATCTACTGAGAACTTAGGCTGAGTTTTGGAGTCTCTGGGTGGTGCAAACGGTGAACACACTCAGTTGCTAACAGAAAGGTTGGAGATTTAAGTCCACCCTGAGGTGCCTCAGAAGAAAGGCCTGAAGATCAACTTCCAAAAAACCAGCCATTGCAAGTCCTAGGAGCACAGTTTTATACTGATACACATGGGGTTGCCATGAGTTGGAACTGACTCTACAGCAACCTGTTTGGTTTCAGAGTGAGCATTACATGTGTCAGCTCATTTCATTTTCGCGGCAACTTTAGTCCTAGGACTATCTCATTTTATAGGCAAGCACAGTTACATTGCTTCCCAAGTTGCATGTACAGATTGACCAAGCTAGGACCTGAAGCCAGTCAGCCTGGGTCTAGAGCCCATGCTCATCCCTACCACATCACTCTTTCCTAGTGTGTGAGAGGATGGATGAGTGAATGAGAAGCCATTGGGGCCAGGAGGGAAGACTGGCCAGCTGGAGGAGAGAATGAGTGCCTGGGCGTAGGCATGAGTGAATGGATGGCAAGTGAACGATGACTAGTTGAGTGAAGGAATACTGAGACACGCAGATGGGTAAGTAAATAAACAAGTGTGTGGAGACACGGCTGAGTTCAGAGACAGATGTCCCGCATGACGAAGAAGTCCTTGTGGGGAGATTTTCCCGTTGTGCCTTGCCCACTGGGGCAGCCTTCAGGACTCCCGGCCCCCAGGCCCAGCCACGTTTCCTCCTGTTGCCACTCACGCTGCAGGTTGCTTCCTGGCTTAGGGAGCTGCAAATCCAATTTCCCAAAATAGATCCAGATAGCACACGGCACAGAGACCCAGGGCTGTGGAGCCCACTCCAGATGTGGTGAGGGGCACTTGAGAGGATCATTATAATCAGCAGACAGATCCTGGAGCAGGCTGTTGTCTCCACTCACTGCTCCTGACTTTCAACGAGGCCCTTGGCTTCCTCCTTCCCCGGGTCTTCACCTCAGCAGGAGGCGTAGCTCAAGAAGACTGCACACAACTCCCCACTGATGACTACCTGGTCTCTGCTGCCCCCAGCATCCCCACCCCTGCCCAGTTGATGTCCCAAGTGTGTGGGGGATGCCTACGGCCTTACCCAGCCTTTCTTCCAAAGGTTTTTGCCACTGACTCATCCTACTCCTCCACATCCTTTCCTGCTCCTCCTTACAGAGCGTCCACCAGGCACTTGCAGTCCCTTTACCCCTTGTCCCTTTGTCTGACATGCCCTTCCTTACCGCATTGGAAACCCTGCCCCCCCCCCCCAGCTCTAGGTCACATGCCACTGCCTCGGTGGTTCTCCAGTCTTTTCGATTCCAGCTAATCTCTCCCCACCAAGCCCAGTGTGTTCTGAACATGCTCTTTGTACTTTCTGCTTTTTGTTTCCACGCCTTGTACGGGGTTGGGAGCTTCTTAAAGGCTTATTGATGTGTGTATTCTAGTTCACTGATTGCTGTTGAATATGTGTATTATAAACTACAATTACTGATCATTTTATTCCAATTCTTGTCTATTTTTTTTTTTTTTTTTGTTCCAGCAGAACAACCAGTTCTGAACCAATAGGCATGGTCTCCTAGTGTTTGCTTCAGCTAAACCCCATTTGGCATCTTGGTTCTGCCACCAGCTGTGTGATCATAGAGTCACGGCTTCCTTTGAGTTTAGCTCCTAGTTCTGCCACTTACAAGCTGTGTGATCCTAGTGAACTACTCCACTCCTCTGCACCCTGGTTTTCTCCTCTGTAAAAGAGGAATAACGTTGACCCTACAGGATTTTTGCAAAGATATAGGATAAAACATGCAAAGGAACTTACAGGTGCCTAGCCCGGCTGATGTTAGAATTATTGTCATTGTGATGGAAAAAAAATCACAGCAGCTCAAACGTGTTGACTGATTATAGAGTGCCAAGCCCTGTGCTGGCTTCCCATTCATTACCTTATCTGATACCTACAGCAAAACTCCAAGCAGGTGCCGCTAGTCTCACTATCCTAATTTTGTTGTTGTTGTCACCACTGAGTTGGTTCCGACTCAGCAATCCCATGTGACAGAGTAGAAAAGCCCCATAGGTTTACGGGAGCAGATCACCAGGTCTTTGCTTCCACGGAGCCACTGAGTGAGTTCGAACCGCTGACCTTTTGGTTAGCAGCCAAGCACTTAACCTTTGTGCCACGAGGGCTCCTTATCCTAATTTTAGGGTGGAGGGAACTGAGTATCAGGGCTTTAAGTGACTTCCCTGAGGGCACACTGCTACTGGGTGGACGTTAGGCCATCATCAGCTCATTGATGAGGCTGAAATTCAAATGGAACTCCCCCCGCCACTTTGCCAACTATTTTTGTTTCCTCACAGTGTGTAAGGTCTCAACACGGTTTTTTGTGATGTGAATCAGCGAACCAATGAACGTGTGAACATCACTTACGTGGTTCCTTCCTGTGAAAAGTCTGCGGCGCTAAGTCTCTCCAGAATAAAGTATCCTAAGAGAATGCCACCTTTCCACAGATTGTGAACCACTTTGAAAAAAAAAATAGTCATCAAGGTGTTGCTACTAAGCACCTCCCAGCTCTGGCAGGCATGACTGAAATTAGTGCCTGCCCGCAATGAATGCTTTCACTATGGACCTCAGACCCAAGTGAACTAACCAGGGAGCGAGCCAGAACGCCAGGCAGGGAACTCAGCTCCTGTTGAGAACAAGGGGGCTCCTGAAGGTGTCCCACAGATATCTTTGCATCCACAGGAAATCTGTCCTTGATGTGGGAATAACACTTGGAAAAAACCTTCAGCACTTTCCAAATTGTGTGCAGTGGCATCTCAGCCTCACCCAAGAAGCATCACTGGTAATATTGAAAGACACACAGCCACGGACACAGTGGCCACGGATGGGAAGTTCTGGAAGCAGCATCTTCTTCACTGGAGGAGGACGTTTCCCCCGGCTCTTCAACCTTGTGAGATGGGACTTGGCTTGCTGGGCCTGTCTGGTTCTACTTTGGGTAGTTTTTCTCCAGCCACTCCCTGTGTTACCCATGGCTGTTAAGTGGATTCCAATTCATAGAGACCCTATAGGACTGAGTAGACCTGCCCCATAGGGTTTCCTAGGCTATAATGTTTACAGGAGGGAGCCCTAATGGTGCAGTGGTTAAGTGCTTAGCTGCTAACCAAAAGGTTAGCGGTTCGAACCCAGCGGCCTCACGGTAGGAGAAAGATGTGGCAGTCAGCTTCTGTAAAGATTTACAGCCTTGGAAACCCTATGGGACAGTTCTGCTCTATCCTGTAGGGTTGCTATGAGTCAGAATCGACTTGATGGCAATGTTTTTTTTTTTTTATCTCTATAGGAGTAGCCTGCCACATCTTTCTCCCACAGAGCTGCTAGTGGGTTAGATCTGCCGACCTTTCAGTTCGCATCCAAGCACTTAACCACTGTGCCGCCCTGGCTCCCACCCGCTGTGTTAGCTCTAGCTAACTAATTCTAGTTCTCGTTTTCTCCCACTCTCTACTCCACCCCTCCTGGGGTTTCGCTGTCCTAGATGGCCAGAATCTCACCTTATTTGACAACGTTCTGCTCCATCTCCCAAGAACCAAAAACGTCTATTACTGTCGAGATGATTCAGACTCCTGGTGACCCCAAAAACCCAAAACTCAAACCAAACCCACTGCCATAGAGTTGATTCCAACTCATAGCGACCTTATAGGACAGAGTAGAACCACTCCATAGGATTTCCAAGGAGTGGCTGGGGGATTTGAACTGCTGACCTTTTGGTTAGCTGCTGAGCTCTTAACCACTACACCACCTGGGCTCCTCTGAACAAGAACAATCTCTAAAAAAAAGTTTTTTTTCTTTTTGGGTTTCTATGTAAGCTTCATAATCATTACGTTTTAGGTTTATTGTTTGGTTATTTATTTTTACAAAATTAATGCATGCTCATTGTCGAAAATTTGGAAACACACAATATTCAAGAAAAAAAAATCCTGGACACTCACAACCTGAGAAAACTACCCCTGACCTGTCACGGCCATTACTTTTAAGCATAATGTTTCATCAGGCTAAAACCATACTGAGCACCCCTAATGGCGCAAAGGTGATTTCCCATCTGTGTTTTAAAGGAAGCCTGTGGTAACAGCTTCATGCCTGTCATTTTTTTCACGCTTATATTAAAGAATATCCATTTAGGTGATAACCTATGTTATAGAAAGCAGTGCATTGCAGCGCAGCCCCCCGGGGCTCTCAGCAGGGTCCCTGGCTGTCCTCACACACATAGTAGAGTCTCTGTAAGGAAAGGCAGAGAGGAGATGGAGGGAAAAGGAGAGGAAGAGAAGACAGAAGGCTGGAAGTTCAGGGGCTGTTTGGAGATTACGGTTCTCAGCTCTGCCTGGCATGGAACCCCTGACCGGTCATTGTTACAGATTGAATTGTGTGCCCTTAAAGATACGTTGAAGTCCTAACTCCTGTAGCGCTGAATGTAGCCGCTTTTAGGGAGATTGAGTTTTTTTTTTGTGTGTGTGTGTGTGTAAAGATGTTATCAGTTACATTAATGAAGTCCTACTGGATTATTAGTCCTAACCCTAATCTTTTCTCAGTGGCATCTTATAAAACTGAAGGACAGACAGTGAAACAGTCACACACCGAGGAGGATACCATGCAAGGATCCATCCACAAGCCAAGGAACCCCAAGAAACGCCCAGGGCTGCAGAGGCTGAGAGAGACAAGGGAAGACCTTCCCTGAAGCCGCTGGAGAGGGAGCAGGGCCTGCCTACATCCTGAACTCAGACTTCTGGCCTCCAGGTTGTGAGACAATAAATTTCTGGTCTTTAAAGCTACCCACGTTGGGGCGTTTTGTTACAGTAGCCACAGGAAGCTGAGACAGTCGCTAATTACCTAAACAACGCTGACCAATTGGCTTAAGCCCTTCGGGTTTCAGATTCTCCGTCTGTAAAGCAGGGAAAATGAGAATACTTCTGACAACGTCACTATTGACAGAATAAAGGAGGTCTCACAGGTGAAGGGTGAGGAGACTGCCCAGCTCAATGAAGATTAACTGTTACTGTGGGTGACTGGCCACATGAAAGTCAGGGACAGGTGGCCTCTCTCTGCCCTGCCGGCTTCCTCCTAATCACCCTTCCTCTGTGAGGCGGCATCCCCACACCCTGGCCGGTGGTTAGAGAAAGTCCTGGGGCGCCCGATGGAGAGCATACGCAGTAGCTCAACCCTAACAGAGCCTGCCTCAGTCTGGCAGCCCATGTGTGACGCTGGAATGTCTCCTGAACTTTCTGGGCCTCGGTTTCCTCATCCGTAGAATAGGTATGCAGCAATAGGGTCAGGGTGAGATGAAAACTGGCTGAACAGAGTCTTGTGGAGGCTGCGAAGCTCTGTGCCAATGGAAGGGGGTCTGGAGAGCGGTCAAAGGAGCCCTGATGGCTCATTGATTAAGTGCTCGGCTGCTAACCGAAAGGTCTGCTGTTGCAAACCATCAGCCACTCAGTGGGAGAAAGATGTAGCAGCCTGCTTCCATAAAGATTACAGCCTTGGAAACCCTATGGGGCAGTCCTACTCTGTCCTATAGGGTCATAGTGAATCAGAATCGACTCGATGACAATTTTTTTTTTTCCTGGTGAGAGGCTCAGGGGGCATGGTGGAAAGGGGAGTCTGTAGGGGTCTGAAATGACTGGGCATGAGGCTACTAGCTACATGACCTCAGTAGGGACCTCAGAGCCCCACCTCCCTCTGCTGGTCTGGGGGCTTTGTCACCTGACTTGGGGAGCTCATGAGAGAATTAAGTGAGATGCCCGGTGTCCAGTGCACTACTGGACGCCAGGCCCACAGCAGGGCCCAGGGACCTGCTATGGTTTCCTGCCAGGTCCCTGGGCACCCATGGGATCCCAGAACCTTGGAGGGCAGGCCAAGGGACTTTCCGATCTTGGGTTTGCTCTTGAGAAGGTCCAGGGTCTTTGCAGCCTTGTTCTTTTTTTCCCTGGAGTAATGGGTGCAGGGGAGGCTAGGGAGGGAGCGCGGCACCCCTCCAGCCTCTCTATTCAATGACTCATTTTCTAGCTGTCCTGGGGTCTGAAGACTGGGATGAGTCCCCCCTGATGGAGAGAAACATATGGAGGGAGCACACTGCTGGTGCCTGGTCCTAGCTGGGGACTCCTCGCTGGGGACTCCTCACTGAGGACTCTCCAGGCGGACGGTGACGGCCCCTGCCCACCCCCAGGAAGAGTTGGGAGCCCTCACTGAGCACGGGACTGGGACTGGTCCCAGGGAAGGAGGTGGGGAGGCCTGCTTCCCCACCTCTGGCCTGCCCACCGCTCTCTGCGGAGGAAGACACCTTTTCTTCCAGGTGCATTAACTTTCAACCCACAAGACGTGAGACGTCTCAGGGCCCAGACGCGAGGGAGGTGGCGGGGATAGCCCTGGCAGCTGCAGAGACTGGCTTTTTGTCTGTGGGGCAAGGGGGCTGGCCAGCTGGGGAGGCTGGGAGCCAAGTGGGTCTGGTGGGAACTCTTCCTCCTCCCCCGGGGAGCAGGTGGGGTCAGGACAGGGAGTGCTCTGCACATGGAAAACAGGACGTGATGACAGGTGGCGGGGCTCGAAGGGACAGCCCAGCCTGGCGCAGCTGCAGGCAAGCATCCCCGGGCCCACAGGCTTAGCACAGCCAAGCAGTCAGCTCTGGGCTGGGGGTGAGAGGGCTGCGAAGTGGGGGTGGGCTGTCATTTATTAAGCACATGTTATGAACCCTTTAAGGAGCCCTGGTGGCAGAACTGTTAAACTCTGGGCTGCTAACCAAAATGCGGTGGTTCAAACCCATTAACCGGTCCATAGGAAGGAAGAGCTGGCGATCTGCTCCCGTAAAGACTGTAGCCCAGGAAACCTTATGGGACATCTCTACTCTGTCTCATGTAGTCACTATGAGTTGGAAATGACTAGACAACACCCAGCAACAACATGAATGCTTTATCATGTTGGAAACTTGAATACAATTTTTAAGATCTTTAGAAAGTACTGTAGATACACCAGTTGCCTTCCAGTCCATTCTGACTCATGAGGACCCCATTTGTGTCCGAGTAGAACTGAGCTCCAGGTGTTTTGGAAGTAGATCATCAGGCCTTTCTTCTGAGGTTCTTCTGAGTGGATTTGAACCACCAACGTTTTGGTTAGCTGGCCATTGTGTTAACTGCCTGCGTCAGACTGCAAGGCTACGTGAACCCCATTTTACGGAGAGAGAGACCCATGCTCAGAGAGGTTTAGAAACCACTGGCTCAGCAGTGGTAGAATCCGGATTGAGAGCCAGGTCTGTGGGCTCTGGGGGCAGTGCCCTAGCATCAGATGGTGGACTTTTCTGGAAGACTGGTAAGACCGGCACTCTGGTCTGTCCTGCCAAGTGTCCCTGCTCTCACCTGTGGGCTTCCGTAAGTCACCCTGGAGTCACCTGCCCTGGCTCTGCCCCTTGCCAGGTGTCTGACCACAGGCAGGTCACCACCCCTCCCCCAGTGCCAGCTCCTGCGTTTGTCACCAGATGCAAAGCTGCCCCTGCCTCACAGGGCTGTGGGGAAACCACCTGAGGCTGTGCACGGGAGTGGCTTAGCAGGCCCCTGGTGAGTGGGGAGCCCTCGCTAAAATTCATTTCCTCTTCGCATCTGTGGGCTGGGCTTTCCGGAAAGCAGACTCTGGGATGATGGTGGGCGTGAAGGATGTTTAGCAGGGGCTGTGCTTCGATCCACGCCTGTGGGTAGGGAAGGAATCAGGACCGGTGGAGGGGATTGTGCAGCCTCAGTGCTGGAGCTGAGATGGCCTTCAGGCTTGTCTGCCTTCAGTGGCCCATCTACTGGTCGCTGAACACCTGTGAATCACCCCATATGGGAGTGACCATGGGCCAGGCAGCTCTTTGCGGCTAAGGAAACTCCTGAAGGGCCCTCACCACCCCCAGAAGCTCACAGGAGAGACCCACTGACGGGTGTCTGGGCGATGAGTCCCAGCGTCTGCAGCCAGCTATCCCAGGCCCCTGCCCTCCTGGCTGGCCTGGGGTTCCCTGTGAGATGTCGGCTTCCTGTTCTATCTCCCCGTTGCCCTGACGTGCTACATAGCCCTTCTCCTTCCCCCAAGCTCATTTTAGACTGCACCTCGTGAGTCCTCCTGTGGAAACAGACCCTTCCCACAATCCCTCACAACTCTCCTACTACTCCTCCGGCACTCAGCACGGGCCTGGACCAAGGTACCCAAGTCCCTGGGTGTTGCAATAGCACCCACCGTGCTCTGCCCTGCTGACAGCCTGCCCAGGACCCCCAGCACAGTCCCCACCTGCTCTGCCTTCCCTCTCCTCCCTGCCCCCACACCCTGGTCCCAGAGTTCACCCAGTGGCGTGAGGTCATTGTCCCTGTTTAGATAAAGGACTCTGTTGGAAGGTAAGAGCAGAATAGCCTGATTCAAACTTGCTTTGAAAATGTCTAGCAAAGACAGAAGAACCAACGGTGATTTCTCCTCCCTCTATTCCAGGTGCCGTTTGCTCCAATGGGAATCACCCTCTCCCGTGCAGACGGCCTCCGTGGAAACGTGTGTAATTGGAGAGAATGGGGCGTCAGCTAAGCAAAGACTCAGAAGCTAATGTTACTTGAAATGAAGAGCAGTTAAGGGACAACTTCCACAATGATGCCCTGGAGCAACAGAACCTCTGACGATGGTGTAATAAGACCCAGCAGGGGACAGGGGAGGGGAGGGCACCTCCTGTCAAGGGTTTCTTCAGGTAGGAGACAAAGCCTGGCCATCTTTTTTCAAGGAGCCCAGACTGTTGGGAGTTTTGTGCAACCAAGAGCCACTGCTGCAAGAGCCATTGTGTCTGGACAAACTCTGTCCTGAGCCCTGTCGGTCACTCCTTTTGCCTGATCACCACTGCCCTGGCCTCTCATGTTGCCTCTGACGATAGCCCACTGTGTTCTGTCAAACCCCCAGATCCCACCATGGTAGCCTGCAGACAACCCTGCCTTCCGCCCACCTTGAGCCCCATGCAGCCCAGCCTCTAGGGTCCTCCCCAAGGTTGGTGGTCAGTCTTGCCCCTGAGGCAGGGACTGAGACTTGCCCAGCCAGCTGGCGCCTACTCTAAGTGGTACCAGAGGCTGTGCTCTCTGTTGCCTTCTCTCCCTTCCTGATGCTTATCTAATCTGTCTTGGAAGAAACACAGCCAGAATGCTCCTTAGAAGCAAGGATGGCAAGACTTCATCTCACATGCTTTGGACATATTATCAGGAGAGATCAGTCCCTGGAAAAGACATCACACTTGGTAAAGCAGAGGGTCAGGGAAAAAGAGGAAGACCCTCAATGAGATGGATTGACACAGTGGCTACAACAATGAGCTCAAACATAACAGCCTTGTGAGGATGGCACAGGACCAGACAGCGTTTTGTTCTGTTGTACATAGGGTTGCTATGAGTCAGAACTAACAACAAAGAACATCTAACCTTAGACTTTCATGGGAGTCCCTGCATGTTGCAAATGGTGAACATGCTTGGCTGCTAACCAAAAACTTGGAGGTTTGAGTCCACCCAGAGGTGCCTGGGAAGAAATGTTTGGTGAGCTACATCCAAAAAAATAAACCATTGAAAATTCTGTGGAGCACAGTTCTACTGTGACACACGTGCAGTTGGTCAGCTGGAATTGACTCGACAGCAACTGGTTTGGTTTTCTGTTTGTTTGTTTGCTTTCCAGTTCTGTAGGCTTTCACTAGCAACTCCCTCTCGCTCTAGGTTTATCACTGAACGAGGACATTGGACTGTAATGTCTAAGTAAGTAGGGCTTGAGTGTAAGGATGAAGGAAACGTCTGAATTTCTTAATTTTATTCCATTGGTTTTGTGGCTACATCTACAGGATAAGCCTAGTGTTCCCCTGTCCCACCATTTCGTGACTGTTGTTTTGGCTAATTACATAATATCAAATCAATAACACTGAGCACCCACTCTGCGATGGAATCGTAGGGTATGGTGCCACTCAAAGTTGGTAGAATCCACGAAACTGGTTTTGATGTGCTAATGGCTCCTGATACAAATGGAGGGCATCGATTACGCTAATAAGCTATTAGGTGGAGGGAGATTAATCGTGTTAGCTTAAATTTAACCTGTTTCCTTGGATTGTAGAACATTAACCACAGCCATGCACTTGTATTTGTCTGCATACATTCCTTCTATGCAAAAATCTATAAAACTAATCCAACTGGCAAAGAAAGTTTTGTGCTAATAAGGTTGCTAATGGAGCTTAGGACTAGGGTTTAAATAACTAACATTGAATGCAGAAAAGAAACATGTTAATTATTTAATAGGGCATGAAAAGGAATTCCAAAGTATTTCTGCAGAAGCGATCCCGATGGGTATAATTTTGGTCCCCAAGTTTTATTCTTATTCTTTGAAGATGATGGCCTGAACTTCTTATTTCATTGGATGAAAGGAATTGAAATTCTCCGGAGGAGGGGTGACAAGAGAATGCACTAATTTAGAGACCAGCAGGGGAGGCTGTATTCCAGCACAGGGAGGCATTTAGGGAGAGATGAGGTGTCCCAAAGAAGAGATGGAAGAATTGAGATGCTGGGAATATGTCTTGGGATAACCCTTGGGTCCTTATAAATAATCATTGCGATTTGCATCTCGGTGTTTTTCATAATTTGTGGTGCAGTTTCTCATGTTTCTTCATATCAGATACTCACTAGAACTCTCTCAAGAAGACATTCTGTGTTTTATTACCCCTATTTTATAGACAAGGAAACTGAGGCTCTGAAAAATTATGGGATACATACCTGTTGTTGTTGTTAGGCCCTATTTTCAACTCATAGCAATCCCATGTGACAGAGTAGAACTGCCCCGTAGGGTTTTCTAAGCAGTAATTTTTACAGGAGCAGATCACTAGGTCTTTCTCCTGAGGAGTTGCTGGGTGGGTTTGTACCAACAACCTTTCAGTTAGCAGTCAAGTGTTTAACTATTGAGCCACTAGGATGACCCTGACTCATAATGACCTCATTTAACAGAAAGAAATGTTGCCTGTCCTGCACCGTCCTCACAATCATTGCTATGTTTGAGCCCATTGTTGTAGCTAATGTGTCAGTCCATCTCACTGAGGGTTTCTCTTGTTTCTGGTGGACCCTCTTCTTTCCCAAGCATGATGTCTTTTTCTAGCAATTTGTCCCTTCTGATTCCATGTCCAAAGTAAGCAAGATGAAGTCTTGCCATCTTTGCTTCTAAGAAGAGTTCTGGCTGTACTTTCCCCAAGACAGATATTCAATATTCTTCGCCAACACCACAATTCAAATGCATCAATTCTTCTTCAGTCTTCCTTTCTTAGTGCCCAGCTTTCTTTCACATGCCATCCCACTGTGTGTCAGGGTGAAGAGGACTATGGTATCACCCTTCGAGTTCTGGATTTGGGTGCCATTTCTTCTAGAAAGGCAGCCAGGAAGTCAGGAGAGGCATTCACCAGGTTTCTCCAGATTTTGGTACTTCTATTTCAAGTCTTAGCACATTGGTATTTTGCTAGGTTGTCACAGAAGTATTCTCATTAACAGTGAAGATGGAGATACCCTCTAAGTTGAGTAGGACCTTGGTCTAAATCCAGAAGCAAGAAATCACTGCTCAGGAGAGTTTGGCTGGAGCAGGCATATGTTAATTTGTTAATTTCTGGGTGGAGTCCTTGAGTGGTGTAAATGGTTAACTGGCTCAGCTGCTCACCAAAATGCTGCAGGTTCGAGTCAACCTAGAGGCACCTCAGAATAAAGCCCTGGAGATCTACTGCTGAAAAATCAGCCATTGAAAAACCTATGGAGCATAGTTCTACTGACATGCATGGGGTCGCCATGAGGCAGAATCAACTTGATGGTAACTGGCTAATTCCTGGGTACTTCAACATCTTAATGCTCTCATCTGAACAGACTCCCCATCCCACTTGGTTTTGGGCTGTTCCGGGATCTGGTTCTGGTGGCCTTCTCCCCTGTGTTGTTTCAGTCCAGACCCTTGCCCCACCTTGGGTCTCCCCAAGAGGCCGAGTATGTACATCTGCTGCAGCCACCTCAGAAGAGGAACTTTCTGGACCCCACTGATGATTTACAACATCCTCCATTCAAAAGTTTGGTGGAGGGGCATACTGATATAAGGTTCATCCAAACTCCTTTATAGTTTGCAGTTTTAGCAGCAGAGCTTTCTCCTTCCGGGTGCATTAAACTTGCTGTTAGTCCAACAGATCTTTAGGAAAGTTGTTTTGTAAGTAGAGAAGTCCTTCAGACATTAAGTGATTTTTGGGTACGGTTTTGATAAGTTCAAGTAAATCTTATATTGAACTGAATGCTCTGGAATGTGAAGCTTATTCATGAAGTCAAAAGTGCTTGACAAAATGTATTTTTTGCTTCTGCTGAATCTTGAATGTTGGAATAATTTATTTGCAGTCTATTCTTATTGCATGTCAAATGCCACGATTTCGACTCTGTACAGGGAAGAATAGTAATCAGTGGGGTATTCCAAAACATGTGTTCATCTGCATGGCACCCTCCCATCTAAGTCTAGCAGTGAGTAAACTCTAGAATAGGCGTCTTCATTGAAGCATGGAGAAATGAGAAACAAAATGTGTTTTTGAATAGAAAACAGAGATAGTTATTAGAGATGACTTAGCTGATGGTTCCCAAATTTAGGTTTTAGAAATCCCTTTCCAGAGGCAACTTAGCAATTCATTAAACAAGAAGCTCGGAATTGGAAAATCAAACACACTAAAAATCATGGGCTTGAAGATTTGAAGAGGGTGCTGTTTTATCTGAAATGTTCCTTTAAAGATTCACATCAACGTGAAAATTATTTTGTGGTCTGTATATATTTATCTATGAGACAATGATGATCTCAGGGCATTTAGTAATGTCTAACTTGGAGCCATGATCCGCATCACCTATAAAATATACCCATAGCGACTGAGTCGATTCTGACTCATAGTGACCCTATAGGACAGTGTAGAACTGTCCCATAGGGTTTCCAAGGCCGTAATCATTATGGAAATAGACTGCCACATCTTTCTCCTGTGGATTGGCTGGTAAGTTCAAACCGCTGACCTTTCTTTCAGCTAGCAGCTGAGTGCTTAACCACTGTGCAGCCAGGGCTTCCCACCAAGTATAAAACCAAACCCGATGCTGTCGAGTGAATTCTGACTCATAGCGACTCTGTAGGACAGAGTAGAACGGCCCCATAGGGTTTCCAAGGAGCAGCTGGTGGATATGAACTGCCGACCTTCAAAAAACGGATTGCCATTTTGAAATCTGCAGTAAATGCTTGTGCCAAGAAATAAGGGCCAGCCTGAAGTCTATTATAGATGTTCTCCCATGTGGGTCTGATTCTGTGCTGTCAAATTTGTTATCATCATCCTAGTTACTGTGCAGGATAACGCTAGATGTGTGGCACTGACACGCTGCCAGAATTGGATACTATTCAGGTTGGCTAGCCACTGAATTCCCTTTAGGTTCTTTTAGAAAGTGGCTGAAATCCATGTCCAGTAGGCCACCACCCAAAGTCTGTCTGTACCTGGCCTTTTCCAGTCTTGTTTCTGACACTTCACCTTTCCCTCACCTGGTAATCACATGGAACCTTCCGGTAGACCCTCTGGAGTTCATGATCTTTGATGCCTTTTGGGCTCTCTTTGGCTGTTCTGACTCTTCCCTCTGTCTATGATTTCTTTTCCCTCTCCTTGAGCTCTTCTTCATCTCAAGATCTAGCTCATGTCATGTCCTCTATGAGACCACCCCTCATCTTCCAGGTTGAAATGAGTCCTTCTGTTCTCTCTACTGCATTGGCCCACATTCTTCCATTTTTCTTATTTGTTCTGTTTACTTATTTGTCTCTAGTTCCCCATGGACTGTGAGCTTCATGAAGACACTGGCTGGTAAAGATGTGTGTTTGTTTTTTGGTTGGTTCTGTTTTCTGTTCTGTTTGCTTTCTTTCTCTCTCTCTCTCTCTTTTTTTTTTTTGAGATATCTGGAGGAAATTGCATGCCACAAATCCAGGGATGTAGACTGAGATGATTGCAGGATCACAGGAGCTAGACGGGGTAGACTGGGGAGCTGATTTCAGAGCCAATACGATCTTTCAGTGGGCTGTATTTATTTATTTGTAATTTTATTGTGCTTTAGGTGAAAATTACAGATCAAGTTAGTTTCTCACTCAAAAATTTATACACATATTGTTTCATGACGTGGGTTGCAATCCCCACAATGTGACAGAAGTCTCCCCCTTTCCACCCTGGGATCCCTGTGTCCACTTGTCCATTTTTCCTGTCCAAAAATATGGAAAGCTTCATGAATTTGCACATCATCTTTGCTCAGAGGACATGCTAGTCTTCTCTGTATCATTACAACTTTAGTATATGTGCTACTGAAGGGAGCACTCAGTGGGTTCAATTTAATCCAAGACCTAAACAAGTAGGAATGTGGGTGAGTGATCAATACTGTGCCCTTTAAGTTCCAGGAAGTTTCTCAATATCTTGAATAAGGTTCGTGTCCAAAGATTTGGCTAAAGTGGAATTCCAAGGATGAAATCTAGGAAATAGTAGAGGTGACAGGGGTGGGGTGGGAGGGACAAGGAGGGTGATTTGATCAGTTTTGCAAAGTGAAGGCTCATCATCGATGGCTATCTCTGTGGTTTGCAATCTTGGATCCTCTGACATATTAAAGGTGGTTGGCATCTGCTCATGTTTTCAGTAATTGTTTCTGACCTCCATGCGTGTTTTCTTAAGACAGAGTTTATTTTTGTTTCATTCATTCATTCACACATTCAACAAAAGCATGCCAGACATGGTTGCCAGCTGTATGGGGGAGACATAAAAACCAGATGGGGCCCCATCCTCGTGGAGCTCACAGTCCTGTGGCCGACAATGACATGGTAACAGATGGCACGACAGGGTGCTGAGGGGGCAGAGAGGAGGTGCTGTAATCCACCCTGGGGATAGGGTGGTGTGGGGGAGGCTTCTAGAAGAGAGGAAGTCTAAGCTGTGTCTTAAAGAACAGACCAGAGGGGGCTGAACTGGCCATACTGTGGGAGGAGAGCAAGGCAGAGAGAAAGAACAGCCCACTGGGAGCTCCAGGGGTGAGAGGGGCTGAGGAAGGTCAGAGGCCTGCACAGAGCTGAGCCTACCTGGACAGTGAGCTGCTTGGCCGCAGGGGCTGGAGGGGAGGACGGGGCACAGGCAGAGGTGCCTTGATGGGAGACCTGAGAAGCCAGGCTAAGGGGCTTGAGTTTGGCCCTGCAGGCTCAGAGAATGAGGAAAGGCATTTTAGCAGGAGGCTCAGGATGAGATGTGTGTTTGGGAAAGATCCTCAGGCAGCCACACTATGCAGGAAGGGCCTCTGCCTGCAGAATGACAAGTAGCTCTGCTCACGCTGGGATGCTTCACAATTGCAACTTGTGAAGTTGATTGCCTGGTGTGCTAATGACCTTGATATGCGGGGAGCAACCGGGCTCGAAGAGGTCTCACAAACAGGATGATCTGCACCTGTTTGGGTGCACGCCTGCCTGCAGGCACAACAGGGCCTAGGCTAGGAATTTCCAGACGGAGTTCCAGAAGCAGAAACTGCCAGCTCCTGGCAGGTATTTCTCAAGCAGAGGTCAGGTTTATCTGAGGCTTGGCATGGTTTAAGTTAATATGGAAGAGCTTTCCCAGATCAAGATCATCTTCATCTTTTCTACCCAGGTCATGCTGTCATGCCCACCTCTCAGTGGTGTTTGATTCCAGGCATCATTGATTCCCAGGCAGAGGGTCTGTGTAAATGCATCACCTGCAGGCAGAGACCACCACCAGTCTGTCAGTCTATCCTATGCGGAAGTTTGCATGTTGCCATGATTTGTGAAGCTGTGCCATCGGTATTTCAAATACCAGCAGGGTCACCTGTAGTGGACAGATTTTGGGGGAACTTCCAGACTAAGACAGATTAGGAAGAAAGGTCTGTTGATCTACTTCCAAACATTGTTAGATGCCGTGGAGTCGGTTCCGACTCATAGCGACCCTACGTACAACAGAAGGAAACACTGCCCAGTTCTGCATCATCCTCACAATCACTAGTCTCACAATCCAAACATTAGCCAGTGAAAACTCTATGGGTCACAACAAAAGACTGTCCCATTTAGTTCTGGAAGAGGAGCCACCTATGTTGGAAGGCACTCAAAATACACAGTGGCCTCAACAATGGACTCGAGCATGCCAATGATGATGAAGATGGTGCAAGACCAGGTAAAATTTCCTTCTATTGTACATGGGGTCACCATGAGTTGGAGACGACTTAACAGCAACTAACAACACCAGGCAGAGAACCGAGGACCACTGATTAGAGGGAAGAGCTTTCTTGAGGCGGAGCCTGTTGACGATGGAAGAGACTGCCACATGTGGCCGCGGCTTCCATCCTCGGTCTTGGAGAGGTGCCCAGAGATGCGCGGGGTGCTCTAACACGTGTGTGATGAATGGGCACCCAGGAGGGGACATGCCCAGAACATACTTTCTAATGGCAGCAAAAAGTTCCACAGTGCAGATTGAATGAACTCTTCCCCCAGATTCCAACGTTTGCTCTTTTACAAACGTCGCTAAATCTATCATCCAAATATGTATTTTATATTATAAAATTGTATGGTAAATTACATGTTATTTTTGTATGCACTTATTCACACGCAGGAGTATTTATAGAAGGCTAAAAATAAAATTGCTGGATTAGAGTATGCATATTTTTAATTTTGTTAGAGAAGTCAAATGGGTCTCCCAAGACAGTATCCATTTTCGTTCCAATCAAAGTTGCTTGAAAATGACCTCTTTCTAACACTCTCACCAATTAACATTTTCAATTTTTATTTATTTTTTTGTCAGCCACAGGGGTGGGAATTGTATCTCAAGTTTTAAATTTTCATTTCCCTGGTGGATAGTTACTCTGTGCATCATTGTATTGGTTTATTGGTTATTTATATTTATTCTTCTTGAATTAGCTCTTCATAACGTTTAAACATTTTTTTTTCTTTTATTTGTTTCTTTCTTATTAACTCTGTACATAAAGAGTTCTTACAATTTGCTGAGATGTTAATGGGGTAAAATAATCTATTTAGGAAATGACTGTTTGCATTTTCTAACCTATACGTGCTCCATAAAGACTCTCATCCCCTGCCTGTCCCCACCTTCCCCCAGGCGGGCTGCCAGGTTTTCTCTCAGCCTCAGGATTCTCTCTAATCCCAAGGCCTAGAGAGCTTTGTGTGTTCCAGGTCCCGAGAGGAGGACATGGCAGGTGGCGGACGCCCTCCCTAAACAGGGCTTTGATCTCCACTCCTGGGCCCACTGAGGCAATTAAGCTGGATCTGTCTCATGGGCCAGAGGATCAAAGTTTTGATGTTTTAAGAACTGAAGAGGAGAAAAGCTCAGCTTGAGAAGGGGAGGGAACATTCCTCCAGGACAGGGGTGATGGGCCACTCTGTGGTGGGAACCTGAGATGGAGAGAAATCAGCCCCTTGATAAGGGAAGGGGTGACTTCAAGGTGCTTTCAGGGCCGGAGCCTTTGGTGTTGGGGCCTGGGAGTCTGACCATGGCACGGCTAGAAGGAGTCAGCCAGACCTCCTAGGAATGGACCGTGCAGACCTGAGTGAGGGGCCAGGCTGCAGCATCCATCCTCCCAGGACTAAGCCCACCCATGATACCAGTACCACAGAGGGGCTGAAGGTGGTGCTGCTGCTGGACTGCCCCTCACTCTGCGTGGACACTCAGTCATGTTTGTTTTGAATTAGACACAAAAACGGACATGTGAGGGGCAACAGAGCATGGTGGAGACAGGAATAGACCCTGGAGCCTGATGGCCTGGGACTGAGGTCGGCCTCCTCCACCCACTTGTTGTGTGTCCTGGGGCAAGTCAGCTCACCTCTCTGCTTCTTGGTTTCCTTGTCTGTACACTGGGCACAATAATAATGGTTGCGTATGGGAAAGTGTTTAGCTAACTTTGGCCAAGCTCATATCAATTGCTCTGTAAATGTTTGCTATTAATATTTTTATGACATATTGCAAATGTTTTCTCCATTGTCTTAACTTTGTTTATGGTGAATTCTATCATTTAGAAGTAGTAGTAGTGGTAATACTAGTGGTTGTGGGGGTGGTAATGATGGTAATAGTTGTTTCATTGGTGAAAGTATCCTGATCTCTCCTCATATGGCATCTGGGTTTTGCATCCTTGGTAGAAAGACTCTCCCCACTTCTCAGTGGAAGAGTCAGCCATGTTTTCTTCTAATACTTCTTTTACTTGTCTAGTTGGCATTTAGGTTTATAACACTGCTTACCCACT
>NW_004443981.1:13652754-13654838 GCF_000243295.1 Trichechus manatus latirostris
TATATCTTGTTTAATGATCACAAAAATACCACAAAGTTGCAGACTAACTGTCTGTATGTTACAGATGGAGAAACTGAGGCTCAGGGAGTTAAATGCAGCAGTCCAGGCTCATGGGGCCAGTGGCTGGTGCACAAACTCAGATCTTCCTAACGGCAAAGGCAGCCTTGCCCCCTTGTCCATGCCGTCCAGGAGAGAATCACCATTCCAGGCATATGCTCTATTAGAAACTCTACAATGACCATCAGCAATTTTACCCCCAGTTTCCAGAAGTTACCAGAATGGAAGTGGATCTCAAATTTCATCAAGTCCTCACTCAGTACCTAGGCTGCCGCTCTATTGTAGTATTGGTCAAGAGATTGTGAAGCCACTGCTTTGTACCTCCAGTAATGGGGGAAGTCACCACTTTCATGGCAGCCCATTGAATCTTTGGACACCTCTGATTGTCAGAACACCATCCTTGGGTTGAATGAAACCTGTACCCCACTGATCTCCGCACCTTACCATGAGATCCCACTGCCCCTGTACCTTCATCTTATAGTTGGCATTTGTTCAATGGGATCTCTCTCTGGAGGCGTCGAGCTGAATTAGGACAAGGGCTGTTTCCATTCTGTCTTCCACTGAATCCCCAGTGCTGAGCTTCATGTTGGGCATGGAGAAAGTCTTCAACAAACACTTGTTGAATGAGTTGATAAGTTGCCTTCATTGAATTCCCAGAGCAAGCCTGTTCCCACTTCTTCGTGGAGATTTCTCAAATGTTAAGATAACACATCAGTATGCACCTCTGAGCTGGCTAAAGAGTCCCAAGGCAGACGATCCTCCAGAGGCAGTCTACTTCAAAAGACCTCTTTAAAGTGTTAAAAAGCAAAGATGTTACTTTGAGAACTAAAGTGCGCCCAACGCAAGCCATGGTATTTTCAATTGTCTCATATGCATGTGAAAGCTGGACCATGAATAAGGAAGACTGAAGAAGAATTGGTCCCTTTAAACTATGGTGTTAGCGAAGAATATTGAACATACATACCATGGACTGCCAGAAGAACTAACAAATCTGTCTTGGAAAAAGTACAGCCAGAACGCTCCTTAGAAGCAAGGATGGTGAGACTCCGTCTTACGTACTTTGGATATGTTATCAGGAGGGACTAATCCCTGGAGAAGGACATCATGCTTGGTAAAGTAGAGGGTGAGTGAAAAAAAGGAAGACCCTCAATAAGATGAATTGATAGAGGCTGCAATGATGAGGATGGTGCAGGACTGGGCAGTGTTTTGTTCTGTCGCGCATAGGGTTGCTATGAGTTGGAACCGACAAGATGGCACCTAACAACAGCATTTCAATCTCATGCCTTTACCAAAGACACATATTTTCTGAAAGAATTTTCTGTCCATTTTTTCACTGGGAGATACTGTGCAGAACAATAGTAAGACAAGAGGAAGGACCCCCTACTCTGACTTTAGTTTTGTGGGTACGGGTTTCCCCTAGGGTGTGAGCACTGGCTGGGGCTCACTGGGCCAGACCATGGGGAGGGGCTGGGCTCTGAGACTCACCAGAACAATGTGGGGCCAACATGGAGGGCAAGCTCAGGCTGAGACAAACACTCACACCCCTGTCTCTGTTTGGCTCCGAACGCCCAGGACAAAGCAAACATTGTGCTGAAGTCAGGCCTCTGCTGTCTGTGAATGAAAGGCCCTGCCTTGTACAGAGGGAAAGAGTTTAGGGGAGGGAACGGTGAGGGGAGAGGGCACAGAAGAAGAGCCACCCGAGGGGTCAGCTGATACTTGGAATGGCGGGGGAACAGAGACCAGGGACAGAGAGGCAGGACAGGAGAGATGCCCCATAGAAACCAGGAAAGAGGGAGGTCACAGCCTAGGCAAGGGACAACAGAGGAGAGCCAGAGACAGAGAAAAGGAGGGGGAGGGGGAGGGGGAAGGGATCAAAGGGAGAGAGGACACAAGCCTGGGGAGGTGGAGTGGATTCAAGGAGAAAGAAGGGGGTAGCAGGACTCTGGAAAGGAGAGAGATGGGACGGAGAGGTCCACAGAGGTAGGTGGCATCGCAGAGTCCCATGACAACCTCACCCCTGGCTCCCA
>NW_004443981.1:13655685-13656686 GCF_000243295.1 Trichechus manatus latirostris
GTCTCCCTTGCCCTTGCTGGCCCTCTACTTCATTAAACACAATGTCTCCCTCCAGCGATTATTCTACATGTCCTCATGTCCAAAGCAAGTGAGTCAGACAGTGTACTGTTGTGATCCGTAGAGTTTTCATGGGCTAATTTTTGAAAACAGATCACCAGACCTCTCATCCTAGTCTTCTTAGTCTGGAAGCTCCATTCTGTCCATCATGGTTGACCCTGCTGGTACTTGAAATACTGGTGGCATAGCTTCCAGCACCACTGCGACATGCAAGCCACCACATTAGGGCACACTGAAAGCCAGGTGGTGGTCAGGGGACTCACCTTCCTTTTATCAGGGATGTATCACTGACACTAACAATCAAAACAATGAGAGACTGGCTTCGTACTGAGCCGCTGTGATGCTTAGTGTTTCACTCTTGGCTTCTTTAAGGCTGTGTGGTAGGTCTGAGCCCCTCCATTTAAAAAAAGAGGGAACACATTAGTTGGCACAGGAAGTAAAGAGAGTAGAATGCACCCTCTGACTCTCCACTGGCGACTTGACTGCAGTAGGATGTTGTAGCAGGAACCTGTGATCCGGCAGCAGATTCCTTGGGTTTGGGTTTTCCCCTTGACCTTAGCGAAGATGGTAGGCATCCATGGGCCCCAGTTCCATCCTCTTTACGCTGAGAATAAATCCTCTGCCCTATTTGTGGATGAAGACAGCATTGGCTACCTGGAGGGATGATTCAAGTCTTCTATTTGCTGCTGCCCCCAGCCTCTCCTCCCTGCTCTTCCTGTCCTACAGAAGTTTTGCATGTGGGACTTCATTTTAATTTCCCATAGAGCTTCTAACAGTATAGGTGAGGACATCTTTTGTATGAAATGAGACCTGTGCACTCAAGTGATGGTTAATGTGATATGTCAACTTGGCTGGCCATGATTCTCAGTGGTTTGGCAGACACTGGACTGGTTGCTGTTCTGTAATGTAATGTAATCACCTTCCATGATATGATCTGTTGAGAG
>NW_004443981.1:13661677-13662550 GCF_000243295.1 Trichechus manatus latirostris
AACTGAAACAAAATTAAGAGTGAACCACTGATAATCAGATCCAGTACAAAGAATACTGAATATATCATGGACTGACAGAAGAATGAACAAATCAGTTTTAGAACAAATCACTGTTAGAAGCAAGGGTGACGAAACTGTGTCTTGCTTACTTTGGACGTGTCACCAGGAAAGACCAGTCTCTAGAAAAGGACATCATATTTGGTAAAGTATAGGGTCAGTGAAAAAGTGGGAGACTCTCAATGACCTGGATTGACACAATGACCACAGTGATGGACTAGAGCATTGGTTTAATGGTATAATAATTATGAAGATGGGGCAGGACCTGACAAAATTTCGTTCTGTTATACACAGGGTTACCATGAGTTGGAGCTGACTTTACAGAAACTAAGAACAACAACATGTAGAATTAAGATCTGAGAGAGAGAGAGAAAGGTCCAAGTATTACCAGGAACCCCAATGACAAGCGCAGAAGACAGATCTCCTGAAGAAGGACACAAAATCCATGTGCTTCTGACCACCGGGCAGGGTTGGCCCTTCTCCATGAAGCCTGTCCCATCCACTTCCTGGAATTTAGGGCTCTGCTTCCTCGTTTGTGGCACATGAAGACCCTTACCATTTTCTGCCCAGGCCACGGGGTTGGTGGAGGCAGCGCCTCCTTCCATAGAGGTCTCTGGGGTCAGGCAGCCTGGGCTGAGTGTCCCGTGACCTCAGGAAAACAACTTCTGTAATTTCAATTGGCTTTGTTGTTAGTAAAATGAAAATTAATAATAGATTATTGTGAGGATAAGTTGAATTGAAAGTGCCTGGAATATAGTAAGTGCTCAATAAATATAATCCATGATTGTTATTAACAAACTGTACAGACTCAGTTAT
>NW_004443981.1:13664541-13665444 GCF_000243295.1 Trichechus manatus latirostris
GCACAACCCCACCAATCAAGCAGTGGTCACTTCTCTGAAAGCTCAGTGAGGGCAGGGACCAGGCCAGCTCTGCTCACCAGCATGTCCCCAGCACAGAGTACAGAGCTGAAACATTACAGTGTTCAAAATGCTTGTTGAATGAATGACTAACATACCAAAGCATTCAGCATGGAGTCTAGATCACTGGGGGGATGCTCATAGATACCGGTGTCTATTCTTCTCTGTCAGCATTAAAGACTAAGTGTTGGGTCAGCAGTTAGAAGACCCAGGGTGTCGTTCTAACTCAGACTGGTTCCCATTCTGCCACATGGGAAGGTGGCCCTCCCAGACTGAGACTTACATGTCTAAGGAGTAATTGAGGATATTGAATAAGGAATCTCCAAAGCCCCTTCCACCCCAAAATGCTGAGATATAACAATATATAATGAAGTTATTTGTGCCCTTAAATGAGTTCACTGGGGACAAGAGGCCTCAGCCTAACTTTTCACTACTGCAGGAGGCAGTAATCCTTTAATCTCTGGTTTTCCAGAGAGAATTAATTAAGCTTTCATCTAGGTATGCTGAAAGGAAGTACAGTTGGCACTGCTTCCAATGTATGTCCAGAATGGCACCACTTCCCACCATCTTCCTGTTACATCCCTAGTCTGGCTGCCATCTTGTCTCACTTGGATGGTGCTTTGACCTCCTAACTGGCTCTCTACATCTGCTCTTACTATTCTGTAGTCCCTTCTCATAGCCCTTACAAGTCATCCTTCCAAGTTGTGTGACATCACCCTCCTGCTTTACACCCTCCAATGCTTTCCCAATGCAAGTCAAATGGACTCCAACTTTCTTCCTTGGCCTCAGATACTCTACCTGTTCTGGCTCCACCTACCTGTTTGGTATCCTCTCCTAACTCTCTCT
>NW_004443981.1:13666189-13667646 GCF_000243295.1 Trichechus manatus latirostris
TACAGATGAGAAAACTGAAGTTGGGAGATTTTAAATGAGGATAGGCCAAGTGTTTCCTAGGGTTGCTCTCAAGTATAACATTTTGAACTGACAAGCACTGCTAATTCTCTGCATATCCCCGTGGGAGGGCTTGCAGTCCTGCATGGTGTCTCCTGGTTTGTGTCTAAACTTTGAATTTGCTCAGTAAGCCCAGGCAAAGGGTCGATCCCAGCCCTCCTCTGAGGGTGAACTCATGACAGCAAACACTCTCCTATTAGGATGAAGGTTGTCTTAGAGATAGGATGGTGGTATTTAGACAGGAACATGGGAGCCTTTCACCCCTAGTGGTGGCCTGGGAGGCCATCAGCAGTGCTTCTGGGCACCACATCACAGGCAAGTTGTGACTGCCTTATGAACCCTTTGAATATTTAGTTGAGATCCTCCATAAATTTTGCAAAAAACAATCAAACTACAACCCAGCTGAGTTGGTAAATGATAAAAAGCTCAGCCCTCAAGACCTGGCAGACCTGACTTGGTATCTGTCCTTTCACTTACAGCCATGTGCCACTGGGCATGTTAGTTAGCCTCCTTTGAGCTTTGGTTTCTAAATCTACAAAATAGGAGCAAAAAGTACACTTTTCTCATTGAGATGTTGTGAGGATTACCTGAGATGATGTTTATAAAGCTCTTAGCAAGTACACAGTAAATGTCGGAAAGAACGTGGTTAGTTTAGTACATCTGTCCTTCTGCATCAGAAAACATGTGGGGGGAAGCAAGGGCGTCCCCAGCTCTGTGCTGGTGTAAGCTGCAAAGCCTGTGGCTCAGACAGACCTGCATGTGCACTCGAAGCCACCACTCATGGGCTATGTGACTCTGGCCACTTGTCTCCACATTTTGGTTTCTTCAACTGCAAAGGGGAGATTAAGCCTGACAACACACTAGTACTTCCACTGTGAGGACTATATGAGATCATGTGTGTCAGCATGGGGCCTAATCTGTAGTAAGAGCTTAAGCAATGTCAACAACCACCATGATGGAAAATTACTAAGTCCCTGCCCTTGAAAAGCCCATAGCCAGTGCAGATAACAGTCATGTAGAATACAAAAAAACACCAACACACACATAACAAAGCAGCAGAAACTCTGCTATGGTATCAAAGTACTGAAACAGATGTTTGCCCGAAGAGCACAGAAGACAAAGGGGCTACTCGCCATGGAAGTGCCGGCAAGTCTACCCAAGGGATGTAATAAATACACCAGACCTCGAAGATTGAGTAAGACTTCCCATGACAAGAGGAGGAGAGGAGGAGTTGGAAATGTCATCTCAGGTAGAATCTTCCAGAAGCAAAACCAGAAACATTGAGTCATATTCATATGGGGTTTGGTGGACCAGAGAAGGGCACCTGGGAAGAGAGTGTTGCCACAGGAAGGGAGAAGAGAAGGATGGGGTGGCTCCCCAGGGATGTTGAGTTTTAGCTT
>NW_004443981.1:13668795-13670349 GCF_000243295.1 Trichechus manatus latirostris
GCTTGCAACTTCTGTGGCTCAGAGAGGGAGTGAAACATTGTGAGCCTCAGTTTCCTCTTCTCTCATCAGCCTTTATTAGTTTCCTAGGACTGCCTTCATAAAATGCCGCCTAGTGGCTTATAAGAACAGCAATGTACTCTCACAGTTCTGGAGGCAGGGAGTCTGGATCTAGCGTCTTGCCAGGACCATGTTCTCTCCGAAGGCTCTAGGGGAAGATCCTTCCTTGTCTCTTCCAGTTTCTGGTAGTTCTTGGTGTTTCCTGGCTTGCAGCTACAGCTTAACTCTGTGGCCACATGGCTGTCTCCCATCTGTAAAACGGAGATTGCCTGTGAGGCCATCACCCTAGCATACCCACCATGAGGACTATATGAGATCTGTGGGTGTCAGCATGGAACCTATAACGTATAGTAAGAGGTTTATCAATGCCAACAATCACTACAATGGAAAATTATGGAGTCCTTGCAGCTGAAAAGCCCATACTCGGCGTTTCTTTTCTCCTCTTTTATAAAGATGTCACTCAAATTGGATGAGGACACATTGTTCTCTGGTATGACCTCATGTTAACTGAGAATATCTTCAAAGATCATATTTCTAAACACGGTCATGTTCACAGGTACGAGGGGCTAGGACTTGAACATATCTTTTCGGGGGACACAATTTAATCCCTAACAAACCTCACAGGGCTCTTTTGAGGGTTAAGTAGTGAAAGTGCCTAGCAGAATTTTGAGCACATGTGAAATGCTCAACATATTTTTTGGGTGAAATATCTTCCATAATCCTCAATGCTTGGCAATTTCTATTCCCATAGCTGTCTTTCTCTATCACTTGATTTATCACCGGTATTAATGCTTTCCATGCCTGTATCTCCTACTCAGCTGTAAGTTTCTTGATGGCAGAGATTTCATCTTGAATATTCTTGGGCCTTAGATATTAATAGTACCTCACACAAGTGCTCACTAAATAATTATTGGGTTCATACACGAATGAATAAATCATGAGCACAGCAGTGAAGTGGCTTGGGAGAGCTGTAAGGTGCTAGAAGAGTTCCTGGCACAAACTAAGTGCTAAATAAGCATTTATGGAATAAATAAATGAATGCATCAATTAATCAACAGGTAGAAGAGTTGACTAGGTTGAAGGATGAATCAAACCATGTTCTAGGAGAGTTGTCCAGGGAGGTGAGAATGGTCAGGAGTAGAACCTAAGGAATTTGGCCAAGTTGAGGTGAAGGAAAGGAGGAATCACAAAGAGACAATCATTTGATGCAGTAGTCACATGTCCTTTTTCATCTCTCACTGCGATGCCAAGTGCTATGTGGAGATATGCTATGTGAATGGGCAGGGGTTCCCCCAAATCCCACACTGCCTGGTAATCTCATCCCAACTCAAACCCCCTTCTTCACTCAGACTTCACCCAGCGCTCCAGCTCCTCCTTTCCTTCTCTGAACATTCCTTCACTCTCATTACAACTTGTGTGTTCACTGTCAGCTTTTCCTGTAGAGAGTTTGTGCAACACTTTACCCATTCTGTTGATATTATTTGGCATGTGTTGCTT
>NW_004443981.1:13671614-13672875 GCF_000243295.1 Trichechus manatus latirostris
ACGATGGCTTGAGCAGAAGCCCTGGAAGCAGTAGAGGGGAGATTCAGATGAAGTACCTATCACAGAACTCAAATGTGCAGCAGGTACTCGGAGAGAGTACAGGTTACACTGAGGTAAAACCCATCATCGGTGGAACTGTCAACACTTTTGGGGTGCTCGATCAGTGCTCACTAACTGAATGGAGACCTGAACAATTCATTGTCTGCTATTCTTCCATTTTAGATAGTGAATCAAGGATGACATTGATAGGATGCAGGGATCCTGAATTTGTACAAATAATTCATGCAGTTAAACTCACAAGTATTGATTCTAAAAACATATTCTTTTCTGATAAGTTAACATTTCATGAATACAAGATATTTCAATATAAAGTTCAAAATTCGCTGTATATGGCCATTAATGAAAACAATGGATTAGGAAAATTAATCATACAGGGCATTGTGGGGGCTATGTAATATACCCATCCTTTTTTTATTTATGGAAGACTCACTTTACTTTTATAATTGATTTACTTTTATAATGAAACCATAATATCATCATCTAAGTTCAGTTTTAGTATTTGGATCAGTTCTTCTTGATATCTTTAGAGACGTTGATCCTATTATAAGCTCATGACAAATTCACAGTCTCATAAACATACCATATTAGTTACCGATTGCCACAACAGTGCTGTGTAACAAACCACCCCAAACCCAGTAGTTTAATACAATAAGCATTTAATTAGCTCATGATGTGCAGTTAGGCTGGGCAATCATTGTAGTCTTGGATGGGCTCTCTTACATGTCTGCAGGTCCCTGGCTCTTGATTGACCATAGACAGCCTCACCTGGGACAAATGCGGCAACACCTCTGCTCCAGGTGTCTCGTCGTCTGTCAGGCTAATTTGGACATGTTTTCATGACAAAGACTGAGGGTCAAGACAGAAGCAGAAATGTACCAGGACTTTTTCAATCTCTGCTTGCATCACAGATGCTAACATTCTGTTAGCTAAAGACTGCTTTGCAGCTAAATTCAGAGCAGGGAATATGCTTCAGCTTTTGAGGTGAGGAGCTCCAATGTTTCATTGCAAAGGGCACTGATACAGGGAGAGTTAAGAATTGGGGCCATTTACGCAAATAATTGCTCATAAATTTTAAGGAGCTACCAATCCTCAAGTCCATTCATGGAACTCAGTCCTGCTGGTATGAGCACACTCAGGGTTTATGCCTTACTCTCCTGTGAACAATTTATTGAACTAGGACAAAAGAGATGTGTGCAAAATA
>NW_004443981.1:13678304-13684242 GCF_000243295.1 Trichechus manatus latirostris
CAAAGATTTTTTTTTTTTTTACTAAAATATTCAAATGTATGAATAATTCTGTTTGGGACTTGCCTGCCTGTTTGTTTTTTGGAGAGTGCAACCAGAGAGAATTGTGGTTTTTCTGGGCTTATCAGAGATGGCAGGCACCTATTATGAGCGTCAGGTATTTAGGTGTTTGGACCCCATCATTTTTATTTTTGTTTTTAGATTTATTGTGGTGAAGATACACATAACAAAACATATGCCATCTCAACAATTCCCACATGTACAGCCCAGTGACACTGATGACATTCTTCAAGTTGTGTGACCCTTCTGGCTTTCCTTTTCCAAATCGTTCTACCACCATTGACATAAACTCAAGGCTCCCTAAGCATAGCTCCCCCCTCCCCTTCCCTCCCACCCTTGGGTGCCACTCATCAGTTTTGGTTTCTATGTATTTGCTTATTTCATGTAAGTGAGATCATCCAGTCTTCGTCCTTACTTCGCTTGATGTTTTCGAGGTTCATCCATGTTGTGGCATGCATCAGGACTTCGTTTCTCTTTACGGCTGAGTAATATCCCATTGTGCATATATACCCCACATTTGTTTATCCACCCATCTGTTGAGGGACCCCAGCCCTCTGTAAACCATCTTTCTTCTCAAAGCCTTCACTGGGGTAGAAGGAGCACGATGCCGGAGTTTTGTTCTCCTGGATTTGAATCCTGCCCTCACTACAGAAAAGGCAGCTAGGGACAAGTCACTCCGATTCTCAGAGACTCAGTTCCCACATGAATAAAATGGAAATAACAATACCTTCTTTGTCTTTTTTTAATTTTTAATAAGGGAAATGAATAGAATGTACGTGAAAACACTTAGCATTGCATCTGTGTTTCAAGAACTCTTTGTTTTCTAACTTGGCCTTAAAAGTCTGCTCTGAACTTGAATTCAGTTTATAAAAATCTCTGCATTTCAATGCTTGGAAAGTCAGGGCACAAGTTAAAAAGGACCTCAAGTGGGAGGGCGGACACTTTACATTCATGCAGTGCAGAGCCTGAAATCCGGACCGTGCTCCTCCCATGGTTTGGTAGGATGTGTTTCCGGCATATGGAACTAAAAGAAAGCATGTGTCGCAACTATTTCTCTTCAGGATTCTCAACAATGCTCTTCAAACAATGGAATGAAATCGCTCTTAAAAAGTAACTGCCATCTATGGGGTAATTAATAAGCATATTAAGCATTCTAAATATATATTCCATCAAATGGTAATATAAATTGCCTGGCGCGATGTGTGCATATGTACTCACCAGGCTGCAACGTCTGTGGAAACTGCAAAAGGCTCCACGGTTGGTGCTGCTTGAAACATTCAGGAAATGTGGCTGAGCAGGTGGAGGGCAGGTAAAGAAGGTAGAAGTTCTTCTCTGTCCGGGAGAGGAGGTGGTGCTATCGGTGTAGGGCAGGGGAAACTGAGCGTCAGGTCAGAGATGCAAGTTCACTGTTGGACTGTGCTTTGTCTTCGTTTTGATTTCTAAGGACTGAAATGGCTTTAGGAACAAGGAACAGCAAGGCAGGCTGAGGCCTGGGCCAGTCCCTGGCTCCCGAGGATCTCTCTGGCTACACCGATCACCATCTCCCTTACAAATAAGACAGTCCTTCAGTCCAGTAAAGACATTGTTCTTTAAACTCCTCAGAGGTGCCTGGGTGTTATATACAAATAGCACAGAAAAAGAAGCTGGGTTAGTGTTAAGCATGCTGACCTAGGATGTCAGGAGTCCAGGGTTCAAATCTTAGCTCCATCAAAACCAGCTTATGACCTGGGCCAGTGATGGGGTCTTTGAGTCTTGTTTCCTCAAGGATAACACAAGTGCAATGATCACAGCAGCAAATGTCACAAAGGTTCCGCCATGGTGCACGCTGCAAGATGACAGGGCCACCTTGGAGGGGTTTGGGGAGCATGGGGCATCCCTTTCCGGGAAAACATGCCTGTCGTAAATTTATTACTGCTTTGCATGCAGATATTGGAACGTGAGTTGGGAGTGGACAGATGAAAATGGGGAGACCTTGGGTGGAGAAGAGCTTAAAGCAAAATTTGGCTTTTGGATGAAATCTGGGATAATTAGGGCCCAAGAGAAAAGTGGCCTTTCCTGAAGCTCGAGGTGGAGACGGGGCCTAATCAGGGTAGACGTGTGAAATGAGATGCAGGGCTGGAACAGTGGCTGAAAGCTGACGCTGGCAAGGCCATGTTGGATCTCTCCTTAACTCCCACGCCTGACAAGTGCCTTTCCCATATTCGAGTGACACCCCTACTCACGTACTGCAGAGGAAAGATGGGGTGATTGGCTGGTGGAAAACCACAAGGATGGGCTCTGCTCTCAGGGTGAAGGAGGAGGGGCCAAACGCACCTCCCTGATTGCCTTGGAGAGCAGGTGGTGTGGGTGGGAAAGGGAGTGGGAGAAGTAGCTGGTTTGTACAGGGAACCATTCCAGTGGGGTAGAGGATGTTGCATCAAATCATGCCGCCATTTACTCAAAGATGGATTTAATCACCGCTTGATGAGTGCCTGGCACTGTGGGGTGAGGTGTTTTACATGTCATCTCATAAATCCCTCACACCCATGCTGGAAGGCAAGCGTTTCTAGAATATGTTCTATAAAAGAAATTCATTATTCATATAAATATTGGGATTGAAATTAAGGCCATATTGACACTGGCCTACATAAATTAATGGAGTCCCTGGGTGTTGCAAATTGTTAACCTGCTTGACTGCTAACCAAAAGATTGGAGGTTTGAGTCTGCCCAGAGGTACCTCAGAAGAAAGGCCTAGTGATCCACATCCAAAAGATCAGCCATTGAAAACCCCACGGAACACAGTTCTATTCTGACAAACAAGATCTGTGTTTCAAGGACCAGAAACTTCACAAATATAAAATAAAATTACATTTGAGAAATTAGGGGATTAAAATTACATTTTGAAAGTTGGAGGATTAAAAGCTTTTGTAGCTTTTCATTTTTCCAGCTAAGGACGTAAAACAAAAACAGAAAAACCCAAATTACCATCTGCTGTCAGCATCATTATGTAAAAGAAAAGACATTTGTGCACCAAAAAATAGGAAGAACGTAATCTCTGAATAAAAGATAGTCATTGAAATGACTCTCCTCTCTCTGCCTCTATACATGAGTGTATGCACACACACGCACACATGCACACATACGTACTTGATATATATGTTTAATTACTATACACATTTTCCCTACCTGTATAGCTTTAAATGATTTGATCTCATTGCTCCTTGGTTTCTCCTTTTGTAAGGAGAAAACATGGAGGAAGGAAAATCAAATCCACTCCTTTGACATCAGAAGTTCAGGGAATTAGGTCAAGATCTATAACCAGCTCTGTTCTTTCTTCAGTGTGATTGCCCCAGCATGTCTGTTATTGTTCTCAATTGCATGGGGCAACTGAGGGGCTCCCCTGGTCCCAGCTGGGCTCACTAAGCACCAGCAGTCAGCTGCAGTTTGGGGTCGGCCAGCTGCGGTTTGGTTTGGGATGGCCTCAGCTAGGATGACTGAGGCATCCAGGCCTCCCCGACATGTGTCCTACAGCCTAGCAAGCTGGCCAGGTGTGATCTCATGAGCTCTGCAGAGAGGAAGAGAGGAGGCAGAAGTGGGCAAGGGTTTTTTACAAAGCCTGAGCTTGAGCCTAATTTGCTAATATTCCATTGGCCGAAAGAGTCCTAAGGCTGGCGTCCAAGAGTGGGGCCTCTTTGAAGAGACCCACTCACTGAGGGAGGGACTGTCATGTCATACAGAGAAGGACATGGGTTCTTGAAATGGGAGAATATTGTCTATTGTTGCAATCATTTACACAGTCCCACTGAGCGAGTTCCTTTTCCCCGCCCTATCCCACATTGCCTGTCTCCTCTACCCTCACACCAGCGGGTCAAGCCCGTTGTTGTTATTGTTCACTGCCATCAAGTGGACTCCAGGCCCGTGGTGACCTTGTGCACAACAGAACAAAACGCTACCTGGGCCTGTGCTATCCCCATGACTGGCTGTGGATTGGACCATTGTGATCCGTAGGGTTTTCATTGGCTGGTTTTTGGAAGTAGATCACCAGACCTTTCTTCCTAGTCCATCTTAGTTTGGAAGTTCAGCTGAAGACTGTTAAGCATCATAGCAATGCACAAGCCTCCACTGACAGATGGGTGGTGGCTGTGCATGAGATGCATTGGTCAGGAATTGAACCTGGGTCTCCCACATGAAAGGCAACAATGCTACCACTGTACCACCACTGCCCCCTGTGCCGAACCCTAGACTTCCACTATTTAAAGTGTGTAAGGTGAAAATGGCTAGAGACTTACAAGGCGTTGTTGGCTTTCTGCTTATCCGCATCACAGTGAACGGTCAATTTCTCTCTTTATTCTCTCACTCCTTATATCCTTGGTTTGGAAGACAGTGTTTGAATTGAAATTATATTTGCCAAAATCTTGTCGGTAGCAGGAAAAGTAGGAAATAAAAAGAATTCCATGAAACGGTGTGACAAAGTCCTTGTGTACGTGCATGTTTTTGTTTGTGTGGCTCTGAGCTTGTCAGGGGGCCCGCATCTGTGACGCCTGTGTGTGTACGTGTGTGTGTCATATGTCACACATTACTGATGCCTTTTATCTCTTTCTTTATGTGAGTGGATATAATTCAATGGCCATTCCAACATAGCTGTCAGCACCATCATCTTATGAACAAAGCCATATTTTGCAGCTATGGTAGAATGTAGTCAGACGGTTCTATTTGCTTATGCACAAGCCCCACCGCTCTTTTGACCATAGCAACTAGGCACCATTTACAAAATTAAAAACATAAATTGCACAAGCAAGCCCAGTGAGTTGCATTTAATAAGTCCATGGCTGGTGCCAGAAATATGTTCCAAGTGACTAACCGTAATGAAGGAAACAGCCCTGAACACAAACTCTGGGCAGTTGTAAAGTTTGGAATTTCTGTCTTGCAAGCATCCATTTGCATCAGCAGATTTTGGTAGTTCCGGGAGGCTCTGAACATTGTGCTTTCCACGTTGGGGATGAGAGCTCAGTCTTGGGTCTTCAGGGCCTCTTCGAGGGATGCTGCATTCAGGGAATTAGAAAGGACATGGGCCAGCTGGGGTCAGACTGCAGCTCCACACCATGGCTGGACGCGAAGTGACTCAAGAATAGTGTTCCATGTCAGTGTTCACAGGGCACTGATTTGCTCACACACTCAACATGTATTTCCTGAGCACCACTGCCTTCAGTATGGGTTACCCTCGAAAGTAACATCCTTACAACTGAACCAATGAGCAACATCATGATAAATGGAGAAAAAAAATTGAAGTTGTCAAGAACTTCATTGTACTTAGAACAACAATCAATGCCCATGGAAGCAGCAGTCGAGAGATCAAATGACTTACTGCATTAAGAAAATCTGCTGCAAAAGACCTGTTTAAAATGAGGATGGCGAGACTTTGTCTAGCTTACTTTAAACACGTCATCAGGAAAAACCAATCATTAGAAAAGGACATTATGTTTGGTAAACTGTCTGTAAAAAATGAGGAAAACTCTCAGTGAGATGGATTGACACAATAGCCTCAACAATGGGCTCAAATATATCAAAGATCATGGAGTTGGCACAGGCCAAGCAACATTTGTTCAGTTATGCACTAGGTTACCATGAGCTGAAGCCAACATAACAGCAATTAGCAACAGCAACAAATGGCAGGCACTGATGATTGGCTACTCCACGTTTCTTCCCAGCCCCATTTGCCTGACTTACTTCCATCTCTAGAGAACGTAAAGCCTGATAATCACTCTCCCAGCCTCCCTTGCAGCTAGGAGTGGTCAGTCACCCAATTATAGATAATAAAACAAAAGATGGAGTCTACTAAATGGCTTCTGGGAAAGATGATTCTTCCCTGATAAAAGGAGAGCACCTATGAGGAGACCTCTTT
>NW_004443981.1:13685213-13718212 GCF_000243295.1 Trichechus manatus latirostris
CTCTGGTGCTTAGACTCCCAGCAGGAAGTGAATCAGCCTTCACTTCATGACCACAGCACAGAGAGGGTGCTTGGGCCAGAGAGGCAGAGCTGTTGCTCCCCACGCTCAGTCCCAGCATGACACTGGAGGAACGAAGGTGTCTTCATGAATCTATGGGAATGGATGCAACATTGAAGGACTATGGGGGAACCAGAGTGATCCCTGACGAACTCGTCAGCCAGGTGGTCAAGATCAACATCAATAGCGGTAAGTCACATTGACAGTATGCACTGTTGACATAAAGTGATGAGAAAGGCACTTCACCTCTGTGGTCTTCCTCCCCACAACCCATAACCCCAGGCAAATCCTGAGAAAAACATGAGACAAATCCCAACGGAGGGATGTCCTACAAAACACCTGACCAGGATTCCTCAAAACTGCCAAAGTCATCAAAAACAAGGAAAGTCTGAGAAACTCATAGTCTAAAGGAGCCTAACGGGACATGATGACTAAATGTACCGTAGTGTCCTGGATGGGATCCCAGAAGAGGAAAAGGACATGGTGGTGGTGGTGGGGGGTACTGAAAATCTGAATAAAATATGGACTTTAGTTAAGAATAATAATGTATCAATATTGGTTCATTAATTGCGACAATTTTACCGTACATTATAACGTAAGACGTTAATATGGAAAATCAAGCGTAGGGTATACTGGAACCCTCTGTACTATCTTTGTAATAAGTCTATAAATTAAAAACTTACAAAATAAAAAGGTTATTTAAAAAACAGTATGAGGGAGAAAATCACTTTATATACAAAGGAGCAAATGTAAGAATACTCACAGAATTCTTGTCAGAAATTGGGCAAGCCGGAAGACAATCGAATAGTATATTGAAATGGTGAAAGGAAAACTAAAGCAATCCTGAATTCTATATAATAGAAATACCTTCCAACCATAAAGGTGAAATAAACACGTGAGGATACACAGATAGATCAATAGCAGAGATTAGATTACCCAGGAACAAACTCACGCATATTTGACCAAATGATTGTCCCAAGGGAGAAAGGATAGTTTTTTTTTTTGACAAATGGCATTGCAGCTACTTTGGAATTTGGGGAAAAATTAAACCTTGTTGCTTATCTCACACCACGTGCAAGAAATTAAACTGAAATAGAAGGAACATAAAAAATATATCTACATAGATTTGCAAATTTGGGGTAGGCAAAGATCATTGATAAGACACAAAAAGCTCAAAGCGTAAAACAAAAAAAATGATAAAAACTACTGCTGTTTGAAAGAAGTCATTAAGAAAATGCAAAGGCAAGCTACACACTGGGAGAAAATATTTGCAATACATACGTCTGACAAAGGACTGGTATCCAGACAATATGAAGACTCTTATGAGTCAATTATAATATGACAACCAACCCACTTTAAAAATGGGTACAGATTTGGAACAGAAATTTCACAAAACAAGATATTGAAAATCCAATACTCTCACGAAAAGAAGTTCAAAGCATTAGCTACCAGGGAAATGCAAATTAAACCTACAAGGAGATACCACCACACGTCCATTGAATGGCTAAACGGAAGGAGATATCCCAACACATCCACTGAATGGCTAAACATAAAAAGACTAACAACACCTGTTAGTGAGGATGTCAAACAACTAAACTCATAGGTTGGGAAATGAAAAACCTTTTTGTAAGTTCCTTATACAGTTAGATATACACTTAGCAACAAATCCTATCCTGTTAATTTATCAAAGAGAAATGAAAATATCCATCCATATGAAGACTTGTCCAGAACATTCATAATAACTTATCGTTAATAATCAAAACCTAGAAATAATCCACGTGCCCATAAACAGGTGCATGGATAAATGAATTAGGATATAGCCTTATAATGTAGTATTACTACGTTATAAAAAGGGGCAAGCTACGGATACATGCAACTACAAGGAGATCTCCAAAAGCTTATGTGCGTGAAAGACATAAAGAGTATGTTTTGTATGATCATATTATCTGGAATTCTGGAAAAGGCAAAACTAATCTACAGTGTCAAAAAGAGGAGCCGTGGTTGCCTAGGGCAGGGTGATGGGGTGATTGACAGAAAAGATGCACAAGAGAATTTTGGTGTGATAAAACAGTTCTCTTTACTGATTGGGCAAGTAAGTCTGCTGCAAAAGACCTCTTTAAAGTGTTCAAAAGCAAAGATGTCACTTTGAGGACTAAGGTGTCCCTGCCCCAAGCCACGGTGTTTTCAATCACCTCATATGCAAGTGAAAGCTGGATAACGAATAAGGAAGCCCAGAGAAGAACTGACATCTTTGAATAGTGGTGTTGGCGAAGAATATTGACTATACCACGGACTGTCAGAAGAACAAACCAGTCTGTCTCGGAGGAAGCACAGCCAGAATGCTCCTTAGATGGGAGGATGGCAACACTACGTCTTACATACTTTGGACGTGTTATCAGGAGGGACCAGTCCCTGGAGAAAGACATCATGCTTGGGAAAGTAGAGAGTCAATGAAAAAGAGGAAGACCCTCAATCAAATGGATTGATGTAGGGGCTGCAACAATGGGTTTAAACATAGCAATGTTTGTGAAGATGACGCAGAACTGGGCAGTGTTTTATTCTGTTATACATAGGGTTGCTATGAGTTGGAACTGACTCGGCACCTAACAACATCAGCAACCTTGATGGGTGTTCACATCTCATATCTCATTGAATTATACTTAAAATTGATGCATTTTATTTTATATAAATAATACCTCAAAAAATAACTAAAAGTTGTATTGTGTCCAGACTGTGGAGGGTCTTGCACACTAGAATATTCTATCCATGAACACAGAGTGTTTCTACTTATTGCTGTATGTTCAGAACCTAAAATAGTGTCTGGCACATAGTGAACATTTAATACGCCTTTGTTAAGTGCATGAATGAATGAGTGAAGGAATACCAGTGTTAGAATTTTGAACTCTTGTTGCAGACCAGGCCCATTTTCTAGTTTTGTGGAATGGCATCAACAGATCATTTCAAAAATGGCCGAGGAAGGGCTGTGTGAGAGGGAAATTTTAGAGGCCGTTTGTCATTAGTGACCAGTCAGTGAAATCCAGAAGACTGGTCAGAACACCACTGCACAAATCCAGCTGAGAAGTAACCCAGGTGCACTACTCTTGGGGTAAACGCATTGCCGTCAAATCAATTTCAACTCATCGAAACTCTATAGGATAGAGTAGAACTTCCCCAGAGGGTTTCTAAGGCTGTGATCTTTACAGAAGCAGATTGCCACAACTTTCTCTGGTGGACTGGCTGGTAGATTCGAACTTCTCATCTTCTGGTTAGCAGCTGCATGTTTAACAACTGGGCCACCAGACTCCTTCCACCCTGGGTAGCATCCTGATATTTTTACCTTGAAAAAGACTTGTGGATAAGTAGGACTTCATCCCAACAGAAAAAAAATGAAGTTATCATACGTCCTGCCAGGATGTTTCCTAAATGTGAATGAAAGCTGAGAGGATGTCAGTGTGGAATGAAAGGAATAGAGAACATTCTCCTTCAAATTCTGCATGAACTGTTAACGGGATCTCTTGCTCAACCTGGATCTTTGAGTAGTGTGGTCAGCTGGCCTGATGACTCCAGAGAAACACGACTCTTGAGGAGGAAGCCAGTCTCTCCCTCTCTCTCTCTGGCTGATTCAACTGTAAGATTTTATTAGAACTTTCCTACCAGACGCAAGTTGCCAACTTTGGACAGAAGCCAGCTTTACCTTTAAGAGAAGCTGTGTTATTGCCTTCATAACTGGAAGCAGCAAATCAGAAATTAGAAAGAAGGAATGTTGACAGTGATTGATGTCCAAGGCTTTCTCCTGATTTGCTGATTAAACTCATCAATCTATATGCAGAAGATGTGTCCGAGGCAAATGGGAGCAACCAGCCTTAACAGATCTGGTTGTCAGAGGGCGAAGGGCAAAAGGAGACTCTCAGCTGGGTGATGCGCAGAGAAGATAGTAAAAAAAGAAGTGTACACCAGGAGAATGTTTACTTCCAAGTGGGAGAAACTCTAGGGACACAGGGTGCCCCCAAGAGGAAATACGGATACTCTCCTTGGAGGAGTGGAGAAGCGCAGAATGAAAGATCCCCTAGAGAGTCTCAAAGATTTGTCAAGCTTCTCGTTGGGAAACGGGGAGGTCGCTAGAGAAATTAGAACCAGGGAAAAACCCTTTCTTTCCTTATTTGCTGATTAACACTTCAGGGGACTTAAAATCTCCTAAAATTGTTCAGATTTTGTGGGTGAGCACAAATATGTATTTTCTAGGGAGACAGCTCATAGCTTTCAGTACATTCTTAAAGTTTCTAAAACCCCAAAATATTATAGACCAAGGTGGTGTTGTTGCTGTTAGGTGCTATTGAGTTGATTCCTACTCAGAGTAGATCTGTCCCATAGGGTTTCCAAGGAGTGGCTGGTGGATTTGAAGTATTGACTTTTGGTTAGTAGCTGAGCTCTTAACCACTATGCCACCAGGACTCCACAGATCAAGATAGTATTTAAGGAAGGTTAGAGTACAACTAAGATTCTGATTGAGAAATAAATTATGAGACACTTTCTCATGTGTAGTAATAGGTCACAGAAGGAGGACTCATGATGAGCTGGGAAATTTCAGGATTGCTGCCATGGAAGGTGACCACATGGGATGAGGACACCCTGAGGGTGGGAATGAGAAAGACTAGTCAGGGAGCTGCAGTGAAAGCAATTCATACCAAGTGGATATTTCTGAGGCTCAGGACTGAAATTTCCCAGTTCAAGCCAAAGAAAAGGAAGATTTTTGAGTTGCTGAAATAGCAAATAATTTACTTGGGGAGGAAGAGTAGAGTAGTCTCTAGAATTAATCCTTATAATTCAGAGAGGGCTAAATGTCAACCACTAGTAGGGCCACTCCAAAAGGACATAGGCTTGAACTACAAGTAAGATTTTGATGGTTGAAAGGAAGGACTTGTTACTGACAAAAAACAAAATTTTTGGTGAAAATGTGGATTGCTAGGATCTTGTTCTTCTTTATTCATTTTGATGCGCAACTAAAAAACATGGAAATCATAATGATGCATTGCCAAGTCTTTCTCCAAAATGCCTTCTTCCCGGGCCCACCTCTTTTTCTTACTGCTGCCAATGCAGTCTGGTCTTTCGACCTTCATTCCTTCTCCAACACAAGTGACATAATGGTGATGACATGAGGTCACAAGTGAATGCACAGGAGATTTGCAACTTTCACAAAGACAAAAGACATGCCCTTCCGTGGTGCTGGATTCCAGAATCTTCTCTCTGTGTTCTTCTACATGTAAGCAAGTCATTCTTTTACATAGCAGTTTTCAGTGGATGTACAATGTCTGTCTCCTGACAGAGCTCCAAATCCTCAGCATGGCCTTGCCCTTGTCTTCCTCTCCTTTCTCCTCTCTACCACTCTCTAGGGTATCCTCTGTGCTGTAACTAGTCCCCTGCAGGTTGGAACAAGATTAGAGGGGATGTCCTATATGAGGAATAGTGCCCGATTCAGAGTAGGCATTGAATACATAGATGTCTCTTTGCTTCATGCCCTCAGATCCTAGCGAGATACCAAGATGGCCTCCTCTCCTGCTCTGACCACCTTTTATTATTATTGTTATTGACCATTTTTGTTCTTAATGATTTATTTCATAGTCTATGTGATATTTTTAGCAACTTCTACCGTCACATAGTACCCATTGCTGTCAAGTCGATTCCAACTCATAGTGACCTTATAGGACAGAGTAGAACTGCCCCATAGGGTTTCCAAAGAGCGGCTGGTAGATTCAAACTGCTGACCTTTTGGTTAGCAGCCAAGCTCTTAACCACTGTGCCACACAGTAGGGGAAATAATTACCTGACCTATGACAACTACCACCACCTATCTATCAGTCTGTCGTACTGTGGTGGCTTGTGTGTTGCTGTGATGCTGGAAGCTATGCCACCGGTATTTCAAATACAAGCAGGGTCACCGATGGTGGACAAGTTTCAGTGGAGTTTTCAACTAAGATAGACTAGGAGGAAAGGTCTGGTGATCTACTTCCAAAAACTAGTGAATAAAAACCCAATGGCTCCCAACAGAACATTGTCCAACTTGCTTGCTTTAGACATGTTCTTGAGAGGCATCACTCCCTGGAGGAGGACATTGTGTTTGCTTAAATAGAGGGCCACTGAGGGTGAGGGAGACCTTCAATGAGATGGATTGGTACAGTAGTTGCAACTATGGATTCAAACACGCTGGTGGTCATGAGAATGACCGAGGACCAGGCAACATTTCAATTTGTCGTGCATAAGGTCACTATGAGTTGGAGTCAACTTGTTAGCAGCTATCTCTCTCTCTCTGTGACAACTACACTGTGGTCAAGATTCAAAAGGGTTCTTTATGCTGACAGTCTTTATATTGTATGAGAACTGGCAATGTCCTTGAAGATTATGGCTAAAGTTATGGAAAACAATAAAGCTTATGTGTGGCCGTTATGTAGAAAAAATAGAACAGACACACAGAATTTCGGGAGCAGCTACTATGTGATAGGTAGGAAATAAACATTATATTTAATTGCTATAAGAATGCTACAAGGCCTGTATAGATATTATACACATTTTATTGATAATAAGACACAGGTTAGAGACAGCAAGTGGCTTGGAGAATCAAAGAGAAAGGAAGACAAAAACAGAAGTCTCCTGAGCCTGTCAGCTTCTGTAGGGTCAACCTTAACTCAACATCGTAAACCTGTAAAGTATCCCTGGAATAGCAGAGGCAGTTACACGCTGGTACTAAAGCCATTTCCAATGGGCTTAACACATTCTCTAACAAACCAATAAAATACCACTTGCCCTTTCCCATTAGGTATTAACCTTTCCGCCTGATGGCCAGTCCCCTGATTTACGCTTGCTGATGGCCACAGGGCTCACCCTTTCTCTGACCTAATGACCTGCCTAAGAGCCATCCCACTGACAAAATGACCTTCTGAGGCCCGGGTTTTACTACTGCACTGATTTCAGATGTCAAGGCTGATTTATCAAGTTAAAGGGACTTCGTTGAAGTGAAAGGCCTGCCTTCTTAGCTGCCTACTCCTCTCTCTCCTCTCCCGCATCCCTGCTCTTGAGTGCTCGGCAGAATTAATCTTCTTTAAGCAGGAGGGATCAGTCTTGGAGACGGACAACATTCTGGTAAAGTAGAGGGTCAGCGAAAAAAAGGAAGACCCTCAATGAGATGGATTGACACAGTGGCTGCAACAATGGGCTCAGGCATAACAAAGATTGTGAGGATGGTGCAGGACCGCGCAGTGTTTCGTTCTGTTGTACCAAGGTTGCTATGAGTCGTAAATAACTCGATGGCACCTAACAACAGCAAGCGTAGCCATGTGTGGAGAGCTTTCCTTTCTTTGCTACTTTTTTCAGGTGGCTAGGAGCCCTGGTGGAGCAGTGGTTAAGCACTCAGCTGCTAACCAGAAGGTCAGCATTCAAACCCACCAGCTGCTCCGTGGGAGAAAGACGTGGCAGTCTGCTTCCATAAAGATTCCTCCTTGGAAACCTTATGGGGGCAGTTCTACTCTATCCTATGGGGTGGTATGAGTTGGCAGCCACTTGACGGCAATGATACACAGATGAGATAACAAGTTGGGAAATTTTAAATGAGGACAGGCAAAGTGATTTCTAGGGTCAGAATTGACTCGATGGCAAAGGATTTGGTTTTCAGTTCACCTAAAGATTATTTGTCTTTCCCCAGAGGGGTTCTACAATTCCGACCCTTTTCAGAATCTCTTTATGTCTGGTCCTTTTTAACCCTTACCTGGGCTATTGCCCCCTAATTGATGCTAAAATAGTAGCCACTACTTAAATTTAAATGAAGTAGAATTCAGGATTCAATTCCACAGTCGCACTGGCCACATTTCAAGTGCTCACACGGCTACCATAGTGAACAGTGCAGGTATAGCTCTGTTGGACAGCAGAAAATTCTACTGGATGGTGCATCCTCAATGCTCTCCCTGCCTGCAGGTTCCCCACTTCCAAACCATGGGAACTTTCCAAATGGGGTTCAGAGGGATAGTCAGATTTTTCAGAGCAAAGTTCAATTCGCTTAGCATTATGCTGGGAAGTTTTCACTTGGTTTCAAACTACCTTTCTAGTCTCATGTGAGTTCAAATGACTGACTTTGGAGGAGAGCTGGATTGTGAACAGGGTGGGGATTCCAGGGCACAGCATGCCTCATTTTCTCCCTGCTCGTGGATTTATACATTTACACCACAGTGAAGAAGATGGCAGTTTCTGGATACTTATAAAAAAATTAGTATAGTCATTCAAGTGTGGTAAGTGCTAAGAATAAGTACAATAAAGTAGAGCATGTGCTAGAGGAAGGTTCGTCGGTGGCAGATGTGGTTTCTGATTGACTGTTATCTGAGAAGTTGGAGGTTCAAACCTGCCCAGTGATTCAGTGGAAGAAAAGGTCTGGTGATCTGCTTCCGTAAAGATTACCACCAAGAAAACCCTATGAAGCAGTTCTACTCTGCAACACATGGGGTTGCCATAAGTCAGGGGCCGACTCAACGGCAGCTAAAAACAACAGGAACACTTTAGTTTAGTTCTTAAAGCCTTCAACTGATTGGACAAGGCCCACCAACATTTTTGAGGGGAAGTTTTTACTTAAAGCCAACTGATTGTAGATGTTAAACATATCTACAAAATTCCTTCACAGCCACAGATAAATCAGCGTTTGGTTAAAAAACTGGGTACTATAGCATAGCCCAAGGAGGGAGCCTCGGTGGTGCAAATGGTTAAGTATTTGACTTCTAACCAAAAGGTTGGCAGTTCAAAACCACCCAGCAGCTCCATGGGAGAAAGACCTGGTTATCTACTCCCATAAAGATTACAACCTAGGAAACCCTATGGGGAAGTTCTACTCTGTCACATGGGGTTGCTATGAGTTGCAATTGACTGAGCAGCACACTACAGCAACAACATAGTCTAGTCTAGTGGACACCTAAGACTGACCGTCACTGAGTCATTGGAGTCACTGAGAATAGATGGGCCAGTCTAGGGAATGGCATCAGGGCAAAGAGTTCATGGCGAACTTTTGAGATGTAGTGAAGCAGGCACCTCATCTTCAACACCTACGGCCTCCTGCACCTTCTTCACCCAGGTGACCCCCAAACCTGTGTCTCCAATGCCAGATTTACTCTCTGACTACTTCCCACAGCTCCAACTGCCTTCCATATGTAGAGGTTAAGATTTACAAGGTGTTTTAAAAATGCAACTCCTACCTGAGACATTTAATGGACTGCACATCTCTTAAACAAAATTTTTCAAAACAGGAAAATCAATATTAAACCAATAAAGGCACAGCTATTTTTCTCTTGGACAGAGGAGTTCAATGGCATTCAAGTGGATAGAATTAGCATTCCAGTGAAGCATCTTGAATTATAGAGTACTGAGCAGTCCATGCCTCCCGACCTTGTAACTTAGACTTCTGTAGCTCTCCTCATTGTGTTTGCTGCTGGTTTCCAGTTTTATTTTGAGTTAGTCATCGCGCTTGCTGTCTTCCCTGCTTATAAAGACTCCACTCCTAGTGTGGAGCATAGTCCCACCACACCCTGTATTTGGGTCTTAAATCAATTGCAGCCAGAGAAGCTGCACATTATTCCAAGCAATTCATTTAATGTTGTTTCAAAAAAATGTAATCAGAATTTTTTGAAAACAAGTTTCCAGACAATCAGAGGAAATAGCCACAGCCAGTTTATAAGATTGGTTGTGGGTAGAAGGTTTTGGGCATCTGGGCCAACACCTTGAGCTTCTTTGTTTGTTGCTGCCCTTGAGTTGGCTGTGACTCACGGCCACCCCAAGTAAACTAAAGGAAATGTTGCCCTGTCCTGCACCATCCTCATGACTGTTGCTTTGCTAGGGTTCATCTTTGTGGCCACCGTGTTTTCTGTGTGCCTTCTAACCTTGGAGGCTCATCTTCCAGGACTGTATAAGACAATGTTTTATTGTGATCCATAGGGTTTTCACTGGCTGATCTTCAGCAGTAGATCTCCAGGCCTTTATTCCTAGTCTGTCTTACTCTGGAAGCTCCACTGAAAACATGGGCGACTCTGCTGATAGTTGAAATACCAGCGGCATAGCTTGCATCATCACAGCAACATGCAAACTGCCACAGCAGGACCGACAGACAGATGGACTTCATCCTATGCTTCTCTTCCACTGGCCTGCAGAGGGTGAACATAATCTCTTGACAAGAGCCAAGGAGAAAAGATAGGCAGCAACCAAAAGAGAAAGAACTCCTAATAGCCCACCTGAAGTTAAATTAAATGGATAAAGCAGTCTTACATTGAGACTTAAAATCAAAACAAACCCTTCGCCTTCAAGTTGATCTTGACTCATAAGGACCCTATAGGACAGAGTAGAGCTGCTCTATAGGGTTTCCAAGGAGCGGCTGGTGGATTTAAACTACTGCCCTTTTAGTCAGCAGCCAAGCTCTTAACCACTGCGCCACCAGCACTCTGTATATTGAGACTTGTTGTACATAATTTGCTTTGTGGGGGCCTGACTGAAGGATACCAGTTGTATATGTATATGCTATGCATGTATTTTACAACAATTTAAAAAAAGGAAACCAGTTGCTGTGGGGAAGATCTAACTCATGGAGTGGAGTGGAGCTCTATAGGGTGTTCAATGACTGATTCTTTGGAAGCAGACCACCAAGCCTTTCTTCTGAGGAGCCTCTATCAGTTAGCAGCAGAGCATGTTAACCATTTGCACCACCCAGGAACTGCAACTGACAGATAACAACAAAAACCAAACCCGTTGTCGAGTTGGATTCTGACTCAGCGACCTTATAGTTCAGAGTAGAACTGCCCCTTAGGGTTTCCAAGGCTGTAATCTTTATGGAAGCAGAGTGCCACATCTTTCTCCCTCAGAGCGGCTGGTGGGTTCGAACTGTTGACCTTTTGGTAAGCAGCCGAGCACTTAACCACTGCACCATCAGGGCTCCTTCATCCTAACTGGTAGTACCCAAGAAAATCTGGAGAAGGAAGCGCCCTTTAAACCTCATCCTCAAGAATCAAAGTGTGAACTCTGCGTCTAGGTCATAAAGTGCACGCTTCTCTGTGTGTGTTTGGGGATGAGATACAGAGCCCACTGTGTGTTCACCAAGAGACTCATTTCTTTCTGGGTGCACGGCTCACCCTCGGTTCAGTTCCTGCCCTCCGTGGAGCCGGAGTCACCACGTGCCCAAGTTCCAGCCAACAGCATGTGGGTAAAAGTGATGGGGGTCACTGCTTCATCTGGCCCATGGAAACTTCCTTTATCTTTCTCTCTTCTCTGCATGGAGGATTGGCAAACAAAGGCTCATGGTCCAAACCCAACCCACTGTTGTGTTGGTACAGCCCACAAGCTAAGAGTGGTTTTACATGTTTCAATGGTTGGGAAAAAAAAAGAATATTTTTTGACCTGTGAAATTCAAAATTTAGTGTTCATAAATAAAGTTTTATTGGAACACAGCCATGATCATTTGTTTATGTACTTTCTGAGGTGCAGTGGTTAAGCACTTGGCTGCTAACCATAAGGTTGATGGTTCAAACCCACCATGTTCTCTGCGGGAGAAAGATGTGGCGTCTGCTTCCCTAAAGATTTACAGCCTTGGAAACCCCGGGGGGAAGTTCTACTCTGTCCTATAGGGTCGCTATGAGTTGGAATTGACTTGATGGCAACGGACGTGCGTGTGGCTGCTTTCACGCATAGGAGAGAGTTGAATGGTTGCAATAGAGACCTTACGGCCTCAAAGCTAAAAAAAAATTTACTTCCTGGCCTTTACAGGAAATGTTTGCCAACCCCCATTCCAGATGAATGATAAGAACTCAGAGAACCCACAGGCGAGGGAGCCACAGGTGGGAGGAGCCCGGGTCCGTGGGTGACCAATGGGGAAGCGGAGGCTTCCAGGCTCATCTGCACTGGATAGGTTAAAACCATAAATAAATAAATGAATCTTTTTAGTGACATAAGGCACTGGAATTTCAAGATTTCTCTCAGTTACCTTAAATGATGCATTGTGGATTGCAGAGGGACAAGGAATGGAAACCCTATCACGAGGGTTTGATCACCAAGTAAATACTCAACTCTACTAAACTGGGGGTCAGTTCTTGAGTAGAACTTCATATAGAACATCACAGCTGTGTCTCAGTAGGTCAGAGTATATGTCCCCTTCAGAAATATTCAGTCCAGTAGCAGAAACACAGACCAGCAAGATGACAACCACCATCACACCGCAAAGACAGCAACAGAAAACAAAGGTGCTAATATGAGTAGTTCTAGAAAAATAAGCATGGTTACATAAAGCAATTTATATGGAAGAACGTTCAGCTTCCTATTTTTTATTTCAGCCACAACTCTGAAATAACCTAAACGTTCAACAATAGGGAACTGGTTAAATAAATCATGCTACGGTCATACTATAGTCACTTAAAACAATGTTGCAAACAGGGCCACGTTATGACTTTCACTGGCCCTGGGTACTTCAGCTTTCATAAACTGCTTTAATAAAAATAAATAAATACATACATAGGAAACATAGATTTTATGGCTCCATTGATATAAAGACAGATATATTAATATTATATATTAAAACCTTTTCTTCAACCTAAAAGTTCATTTTTTCTTCGGATTTGAAAAGAAATTAAAACGTTTTCATGGGTCACTACAAGTATCCTGGGCCCTAGGCCCTGGTGTGAAAAGATTCTTTAATGCTCACCACAAGTGAAAAAGTCCTGTTTTGTGTGTTGGGCTTTCAGTGGTAGGGCTTTGGATGAAAATTCATTTTTGTTTCTTTTTCTTTATTTTCAAAATCATTTACATGAATAATATATTTTGATTAGAAAAAAGATACCATTATCTCATCCCTTTAATGTTATCATTACTTTACTTCAGTACATTTGTTTCAAAAGGGAATCCTGAATAGCAGGTAAGTGCAAAAATAAACCCAATACGAACAGAAGCCTGAGGGCTGCTCCTTCTTGTGGGGGGATTGGCAATGTAGAGATGGGATACAGACAAGTTTGCTCTGAATGGGCCTTTTCCTAAAACCACAAGGATGGAAGGAGACCTGAAAAGTGAGCATCTTCTCCCCGTGTCATGTAATGCTGTTTGGATGCTGGTCAGTGAACCACCTAACGTCACAGCTAGGAGACCCAGGTGTGGTGCAGGGAGCATGGACCAGGTGTCAGAGGACCTTAGTTAGAAGCCCATCTTGGCTGGTCCAGCCCTCCAGCCCTCCGTGTCTGATAAGCAGGGACAATGACACCAGCTTTGCCCATCTCACTGGATGATCTGCTGGGATACTGACAACAGCGTTTGAAAAAAGATTCTTCAGTTGAACTTTCTGGGGCTAAGCCAGGCATTTTGGAAATTTAGGGATCCTGTGTTGATCTTCATGATGTTGGAGAGTGAGGGGGCACTACAAGCATTTAGTGGGTGGGGCCAAGAGAGGCCAGATGTTCTGTGAGTGCAGTGAGGTCCTGCCCAGCAAGCAGTGAACCATCTCCCAGTCTGCAGCTCTCAGTGTCCGCCCAGGTACATTCAGTCCACTTACCTGCTTGTCACAGCCTGAGCCCAGAGCTGAGCTCCATTTACACATCAGCTAAGCCTCCCTCCCTTCCCCCCTCCCTTTCTTTCTCCTTCTCCCTCCTTCCCTCCTCCTTCCGTCTCTCCCTCCCTCCTTCTGTCTCTCCCTCCCTCCTTCCGTCTCTCCTCCCCTCTCTCCCTCCCTCCTTCCCTCAGTCCCTCCCTCCTTCCCTCTCTCCTCCCCTCTCTCCCTTCCTCCTTCCCTTTCTCCCATCCTCTCATTTCTTCTTCCCTTCCTCCCTCTCTTTCTCCCTTCTTCTCTCCTTTCCTTCCTTTCTCCCCTTCTCTCCCTCCCCTCCCCTCTACTCTCTCCTCTCCCTCTCTCCCCTTTTCCCCTGCCCTTCCTTTCTTTTCCCTATTTCTTATCTCTTGTTTTGAAATAATTTTAGCTCACACAGAAGTTGCAAATACAGTAGCGAGTTTCTGTGTACCTTTCATCCAATTTCCCCCAATGATAACATCTTACATAATCATAGCACAATTATCAAAATTATCCATTGACATTGGTACAATACTATGAACTACACTATAGACCTCATTCCTACCTTACCAGCTTTTACATGCATTTATTTATTTATTTTTGGCATGTAGGTCTATGAAATGTTATCACATCTATAGATTTGTGTATCCGCAATTACAATCCATGTACAGATACAGTCCATCCCCAAAAAAGGAACTCCCTCATGCTACTCCCGTATCTATCCATGTTAAAACATTCTTTCAACTCAATAAACATTTATTGAATTAATTAACAAAATAATGCATTAATATATAGATGAGGTCTCACTTCCTGAACTTTTGGAAGAGTTGACTTAGTGATGTCATAGCCTGAATGAGCAGCACCCAAAGATAGAGCCTATTTTTGAGGATGATACCAACACAGGACTAAAAACAGTAGTTGAGTGAGAACAGCCACTGCTTCACAGATAGAGCTCCCCAATGCCAAGTCTGATTCAGATCAATTTAATTAACTAACAAAGGTAGTTGCTATGGCAACAATGCCAATCAGTATATTGACCTGTTACTAGGCAACAGCCAATAGGTTGGAGGACAGATGATGACAAGTTTCATCTGGTGCAGATGTTGCTATCCAGTTATAAATTAAGCCTTCGGTCATGGAGAAGTTTCCCAGAGAACATTACTGAGATATCAAAACGATATACCTGAAGACTTACTACCTCGATGAGAACCAGAAACGAAGCCAAACCTTGCATTGTGTCTATAGGTTAAAGGTCCAGTAAAATAAATTATTATGGAAATTAGGGCCAGCATGTATATACCCAGTATTCCCTGTTAAAAATGATATAGTTATTTTAAATGGTATAAAAACTCAAACTCGTTGCTGTTAAAATATTTCTAAAAAATAAAACCATTGTCTCTATCTTTGTAAAGATGACTTATACATTTATGAAGATACGCCTTGTGTATAGAGAATAAATCTGTTTAGGCAGAATTGTTGGGAGCAAAGCGAAGATAATTATTTCATTCAACAGTTCAGCATCCTTGGAGAGAGCTCTCTCTCTCTCTCTCTCTCTCTCCTTTCTTCTGCTCTCCCCTTCAAGATGGCCCCATACTTCACAACCTAAACCTTACTCACTTCCACTTGGGATAATAAACTACTTATTTCTCAGATTGCAAAGCAATGGGCATATCTCTCACTGTCTGACCCTTTAAGGTATTCAAACGAGCTCCAAAGGAAATATAAGTAGATGGATGCACTATGGAGTAAGCTGAGGATGAAATCACTCTCCTGCTTAATTAAGGATCTGCCTGGCTGGGTTAGCACAGGTGTTTTTAGTAAAGTGCTGAAGTGGTCACTCTTTAGACCAATGTTTGCAAACTCAACACCGTTCAGGTGCCAGGCAGGTAAAGCCAAAGTGTAAAGTAGCCTGAAGCAGGACAATAGGGAGAGGTGGGGTCTATGGCGAACTAGAGAAAATTGGTTCTACCAAGAGGCATTTGAGTAAAAATAATTTTGTTAGCAAGGTGCTCCCTTCTACCCAACAACATTTCAAACAACTGCTGAAGTGGGCCCGATCACTGGCTGTGTGGACCCTGAGTAAGACACTGAGACTTTGATTTAAAGATAAAAACAGGGTTTTGTAGCCTGAAGAGACGTGCTTTCCTGGGGCTCACATGGCTTAGACTCAGAGGATCGAGGTTGAGCTTGTTTCTAACACTGGTTGCTGTGTGACCATGGGCAAATACCTTCTTGTTCTGGGCTCCCCATCTGCTAAAGGAGGTAGGGTCCAGAAAGGCATTCCCAATCCTTGACCTGCATAGTTCCAACTATGCACTGCTTCTCTGGCCTCAAGAGATAATAGTGGAAGAGTTTGAGAAAGATTTCATCCAGCCCTTTCCTTACAGGATGAGGGCTAGGGAGGCCTGCTGTACTGGTTTTGAACATTGTTGAGATTCTCTATAGAAAGAACTGAGTGATAACCATGACAATATTAATGCAGAATAATTATTTAAACGATAAGGGTTTGTGGGAGTTATCATTCTCCATATAACTACCTGGATGATAAAAACCTGCCTTCCTGATTCAGAACGGGAGAGGACCCGATGGTCTTCTATAATTAAGGGGGTGGGAATTGGAGACAGAGAAGCTGGGGACTAAGAAGAGAAAGGAAGGGAGGGAGGAAGGGAGGGAGGAAGGAAGGAAGACAGAAGGAAGGAAGGAGGGAAGCAGGAAGGAAGGACGGGAGGGAGAGAGGGAAGGAAGAAGAAAGGAAAACTGATTCCTTGGGAGTAGAGTTCAGATATATTTTAAATACATATTAAAGTGTCCTTTTCTGTTAATATATACTCAGGCTATTTGTCCAGTACTTACTCGATTATCTGCACATATATGTATGTATATATACGTATATAGCAGCGATTCAATGCCATCAACTAAAAATTATTGCATAAGGGGAAGCTAATTTGGGAGGAGCAATTTGCTCAGAACTGATTGCAGAAACAGCCATACAATTAGCTCCACAGAGCACTTGGAGCCGTGCAGAAGGCCTGTGCCTTCTGCTTCACCCAGGCTCCTGCATCATAGCTTAAGTTCCTGGATCCAATCATTCTCAGAATGAGCTAGAGGAAGGTTTACCTCCTGAGAGCCACCTCTGATCAGGTGATGGCCACGGCTTGAGGTTTAAGGCTCTCTCTCTCTTTCTTCCCTTCATATCCTCCCCTCTTTGAAGACCGATTTCTGAAACAGGTAGCTGGACGATGGACACCTGCTGTCACACAGCGCAGCCTGCCTTTGTTCAGAAGTGCCCTGGGCCAAACTGTGGAACTTTCCTGAGCGCCAGGTATTCTGTTTCTGAAGGAAAATATTTGCAAGAATGCTTTGTAAGGTGCTATACAGATGGAAGGTGGTCAAGTGACTAGACAGGGATCTGAGCATGCTTTCTTTGGCCTGAACTTTAGAAATAAGGGAGTGAGCACACATGTACGCCAGGCGCTAGGGTGGTTAGAAGAGAAGAAATAAAGCTAAGTGTGTGCACTCAGGGTTTTAATGACATTTACTAGTGGCCAATTAGTAGCCATGGGGCCTTGGGCAAGACACTTCCTTCTCTCTAAACTGGAGTTTACCTTTATGTAAACAGGGAATTGATGTTGTGGTCAGCTGCCATCGAGTTGGCCCCCACCTCATGGCACCCCATGCACAACGGAACAAACTGCAGCCTGGTCCTGCGCCATCGCAGTGATGGGTTGTGATCCACAGGGTTATCACTGGCTGATTTTCAGAAGTAGATCACCAGACCTTTCTTCCTAGTCTGTCTTAGTCTGGAAGCTCCGCTGAAACTTGTTTAGCATCATAGCAACATGCAAGCCTCCACTGACCGATGGGTGGTAGCTGTGCGTGAGGGGTATTGGCCAAGAATAGAACCCAGGACTCCCCCATTGAAGGCAAGAATTCTACCACTGGGCCACCCTCTGCACTATTGGAGCAATTAATAGTGTGTCCTTTACAAGGGTCAACGTGAGGATAAATCTGCAGTCTGGGTGAAGTACCTGGCTGTAGTTTCCATTCCATACATGTTGGCCATGGTTATTGCCACTAGCATTACGCTCTGTCTGCAATAATCCTTCCTATTTGCCCAGAGGAGGAAAAAGAGGCTCCAGGTAGTGAAATGGCTTTCCAAGTATCACCCCCGGTAAGTGAGGGCTAGGGCTTCCCCCCGGCTGCCTCCAAAGCCCACCCTACATCCACGAAGCTTAATGAGGGTTTCGGCGTCATGCTTCTCTTCCCTTGATTGGGTGTTAAATATTTACCATCTTGCCTTTCTTCCTTTGCACCCTCTTTAAAAACGGTTTAATTAAAATCCTTCATTGAGCTCATGATAAAAATATGTAAATGTGATGATTTTTGGAAAATGAATCTCTTGTTTCCCTTTCATTCCCAAAGGACTGTGGATAAGGGGGATAGATAGCCGGGTCTTCCAATGAGTTTGAACAACACTCGATAATACAAAGTAGAACCCATTTCAAGGTCTGGTAGCCACAGGCCCCAACAACTCATGAATGCTAAGCACACTGGTCTCATGGGCAGTGGAGGCGGTGCTGCCTCAGAGTTTCTGGGAGAACCAAGTGGGATGAGCCTGATCGCTGAGAGGAAACCTGGTTTGCTTCCCTACTTCTGCCCTGCTTGCCTCCCTCCCAGCTCAAGCTTGTCCGCCATTGTACCACCAGGCAGGTTGGGTGGGCTTTGCCTCCTTCTCTGGGGCCACTGCCGCTGAACGCTCATACCTCCCCTGTGGTCCTGCCTCAGCTGTCCTCTGTTTAGCTCCAAGTGCTTCGTTTGTTCACTGTGCACCTGTTATATGCCAGCTTTTAGGAGTCCTGAGTCCTTGCATTCAACACATTCAACCTACTGGGGGCCAGTGGGCCAGGCACTGGCTTGGGGAGGGCCTCCTTCCTTAAGGTTTCAAGGAATCGAAGAAGGGTTATGTCTTCTTCAGAACTGCTGGCCTAGACTGGGTCAGGGAAGGACCGTCTCCTCGTCTCCCTTTGGCTGCTCCTGCCTCTGGCCAACTGTAATAAACACCTCCAAAGCTGACTCCCCAGCCTAACCTGCGCAGGTTTAAGGGTCCTTTTTTGGCGTAGTGGTTAAGATCTCAGGCTGCTAACCAAAAGGTCGGCAGTTCAAATCCACCAGCTGCTTCTTGGAAATGCTATGGGGCAGTTCTACTCTGTTCTGTAGGGTTGCTATGAGTCAGAATCATCGGCAATTTTTTTTTAAATAGGCTTTATTCTTAGAGCAGTTTTAGGTTTATGGAAAAATTATGAAGAAAGTATTGAGAGTTCCCATCTGTCCCCCTCACCCCCTGCAGAGCTTCTCCTATTAACATCTCGCATTCTTGTGGTTCATTCGATAAAATTGATGAACCCGCATCGACACATTATTAATCACTAAAGTCTGTCATTTACATTAGGGTTCACAATTTGTGTTGTCTAGTCCTGTGGGTCTTCACAAATGCGTAATGTCACGTGTGCCCACAGTAGACATTACAGTATCACACAGAACAGTTTCACTGCCCTAGAAATGCCCTGTGCTCCACCTCGTCATTCTTCTGTCCCTTCTCTCTGAAGCCCTAGCAGCCACTGACCTTTTTCTTGTCTCTACATAGTTGTGTCTTTCCCAGAACGTCCTATTGTTGGAATCACACAGCATGTAGCTTTTTCAGACTGGCTTCATTCACTTAGCAGGTGTGTGTATGTTTCCTCACGTCGTTTTGTAGTTGAACGGCTCATTTCCTTTCATTGTTGAACAATATTCCGTTACATGGCTGCACCACAGTTATTTATCCATTCGCCTATTGAAGGACACCTTAGTTGCTCCCAACGTTTAGCAATTATAAATAATGTTGCTATAAATATTCACGTGCAGGTTTTTATGTGGACACGCATTTTCATTTCATATAGGTAAATACTTAGCAATGTGATTGCTGTATCATACGTTAAGCCTATATTCAGCTTTGTAGGAGACTGCCAGATTGCCATTTTGCATTCCCACCAGCAATGAATGAGCATTCCTGTTGCTCCATATCCTCACCAACATTTGATGTTGTCAGTGTTAGGGATTTTAGCCATTCTAACTGGGGAAGGGGGAGCTTTTTAAATGGTCCCCTCTCCCCCAGGATTGAAGAGGGTAGGTGATCATAACAAACTGAAGTCAGCCGGATGGAGTTATTCAGAGACCAAGACCTCGTCCTTCTATGATGACCTTCCTCTAGGTCTCTCCATTTAACAATGATCATGTGGGAAGCTTTTGTGGGCCAGGAAGTGGTGCAAACTTCTCATGTTCCATAGTTCCAGAACTTCATCACACAGCCACATCTAACTGCAAGTGACACTGGGAAGTGTAGTGTAGCAATGTGCCCAAGAAGAGGAGGAACATATGAATATGAGTGAGCACCAGGATTCCGGCCATGTCTGTATTCTGAGGGCCCTTGTCATCCCTTCCTGTGTGATATCTTGAAGGACAGACACGGTGTCACCCAACTACGTGTGCACCTTACTCAGTGCCTGGTGCTGTTCAAGTAAATTTAAACGTTTCCTAACAAATGAGTGGATGAATTAGTAAGTGAATGGAGAGCCTATAACCATAATTGGTGAATGAATAACTATAACCAGAACCATTAATAAAATTACACTATATTGCACGTCTACAATTTGTTTCCAAAACATGCTTTACTCTCCCAGGCTGGGATGGACAAGACAGTAGAGAAGTGAAACAATGCCTGGATGTTTTCGGATCTTTCCTCAACCTACCTGACTCTTCAGCTGGAATTTCTATCATCTCAAAGCGCTGCACACTGTTCTCTAAACAAAGGCTTGTGGGCTGGGAGGTACAGATTCTTTAGGTGTTGTTCATACTCTGGTCTCATTCTTTCCAAATCACCCCCGTTCCTCTTGTCTGCTCCACAGTTTTTTGTTTTGTTACTCAGTCCCAGAGGAGATGTGCTGAAGGCACGTCCTGCACTTTTTCTACCAAACAGCTCACAGGAAATCTCTTGGCCCAGCCTTCTGAACATTGCCCTCGATACATAAACAGAATTTTTATTTTTAAATTTGTAAAACCCTTTTCTTCCTCAAAAAATCAACACTGACAAGATCTTTGTTTTCTTTAGACTTAAAAAAAGCAGAAATGGAGCTCAGGGTTGGGACGTTTGTTCTACATGGCATCTGCCCTCTCTGAGAACATAACCCATGGATCCAACGCTTGTGAACCACAGGGAATGTGCTTTACAAGGGATGAAACCCACCCTGCTTTGATATTCCAGAACACTGTTGCCACTACAATGATCTCGTTTAAAAAAGGATTGAAGAGCAAACTTACACTTCTGTGTTCCTCCTGCTCTCCCTTTCTCACCCCCAGACTCCACCACATGGAATCCCAAGGGAATGTCAAAGGGATTCTGAGGAAAAGAGGATCCACATGCCAATTCCATTAGGAATTTCCACTTCTCTTGTGGCCTTCTCCCATCCAAGCAAGAGGTTCCAGTCTCTAGGACTTGGAGTCGTAGGGGGTCATGACGACTGTCCTAACACATATATACACACCCCATCAGCACACCTGGAAACCATTGACGTCATGTAACCTGGTGAAACAGTGACGTCAGATATTAGGAGGAATTCTCTTTTTTTCCAGTGAAGATATTCAATAAAAGATGTCAGTCAACTTGAAAGGGTAAACTTTTAGGAATGGAGATAAGACAGTCAAGTGTTTACTTATATTTATTCCCACATGTATATTTAAAATACCTAAGAAATACAGTCATTACTTTAATACTGTAAATGAAATAAATCTGCAAAATAAATAAACAAAAATAGACTACTTGGAACTTACTAGTCACTTTATCAATTTGCATGTTTTTTTTTTTTTTGTTCCTTATTTTTTTCTTTTGGTTTTGATTTGCTTGTTTTTGAATTTTACAAAATCAAGAATTTGTTTAAAAAGTATCCTGTTAGTGATACATAATTTAGCAATTTAACTCAAGAATTATCCCCTGAAGGATTCTCAAGGAAGATGAATATTTTGAGAATCTTGTTTTTAAAGATTTCCTCTCTATTCCCCACTAATTTTGAGAAACTCAAGTTTCTAAAGATTAAAAGCAATCATTTAAAAAACTTGAGAATTCATGATTCTACTTATACCACCAAAATGGTTTTCAAAAAGAGAAATTTTCAGAGGTTGTACTGATTGTAGTTGAAAATGCCTCTTTGGCTTCAAAAAATTTGTAGGCACTTTAGGTTACTGACTACATTGTTTGTTACGGAGTGAAAAGCAGAAGAGCCCCTTTGGGACAAACTACGATAGACTGTGGGCGAAGTCTCTAAAGCCTTTGCTTACCCCAATTTTTTTTGCTTAGAACTCAGTAATTGAGAGATTTTTCCAGAAACATAACAACGCACATGTAGAACAATTTCTTCTTTTCCTGAAAATACTTTTCCAGAAAAGATGCCATCTTATGCTTAAACCAAACAAAAATAACCAAACCCGTTGCCATCGAGTGGATTCCTATTCATAGTGACCTTATAGGACAGAGTAGAACTGCCCCACAGGGTTTCCAAGGAGCACCTGGTGGATTCAAACTGCTGACCTTTTGGTTAGCAGCTGAAGCTCTTAACTATTTCTCCACCAAGGTTTCCATCTTATCCTCAGGCATAAACAACAGTGATAATGAGAAACTGCTGCTCAGAATGTTGGCCAAGTTGGGGAAAGGGACTGATTTGGGGGCCATTGCAGAATGCCTTCCCCCTTCCTCCCACTGAAATTCTTGATCTGCTGAATCCAGTGCGATGGAAATGTTGGAGCAAGTTATTTGAAATTCTTTAGACATAACCTACCCTGTACAGCAGAGCTGTCCTATAAAATTTTAGCTCGAGCCACATAGGTGATTTCAAGTTGTCTACTATCACTTTAAACAAGTCAAAAGACCTCAGAAGTCATCTTAAAACTGAACAATAGTTTAGCTTAACTAGTAAAAAAGGCCTGCCTTGAGCATTATGCTCTTTTAAGAACTAACTATATGAGATCAAATTGACAACAGCAACTTGAAAGATGAGGTAGGAAATCTAGGAGGCAGTGAGTTTGTGTTAATGGCGGAGAACAAGTCAGAAAAGCAGGGTGAGAATGGTTGCACAACTCAGAATGTAATCAATGTCACTGTTGAATTGGTGTCTGTTTTGCTATGCAGATTCTGAACAACAACAAAATAAATAAAATTGAGGGAAAAAATGAACTGAGGAAAAGAAATACAAGTCAAAAGAAATAGGTAAGTGTACTTTTAATAACATATTTATTTAACTCAACACGTCCAAATTATCATGTTAACATGTAATCAAAATTTAAAAAAGCATTAATGAGATAATTGTACCTTCTTTTTTTTTTCTTATTAAGTCTTAGAAATCTGATGTGGATTGCATATTTACAGCAAATCTAAATTTGAGCTTGCCACATTTCAACGTTTGGTAGGTACCTGTGGCTACTGGCTACTGTATTGAACAGAGTTGCTGTAGATATAGGGGAATGTGATATACAGATTTTTTTTTGCAGCACCAAAACCAAAAGCCCACAGCCATTGAGCTGACTGAGATTCACAGTGACAGTGACCCTGTGCTTCAGAGTAGAACTGTGCTCCACAGGGTTTTCTGGGCTATAATCCTATGAAAGCAGATCTCCAGGCCTGTCTTCCCTGACACTGCTGGGAGGATTCAGAGCACCCACCTTTCAGTGAGTACCCAAGAGCAAACCATGTGCACCCCCCAGGGATCCGTTTCTAGCATAAAGGAGTCAACATTCTGTACTTGCCAACTGATCGAGCACATATTTACAAGGGGGTAAGTCAGGGATGGGGATTTTTTTTTTTTCCCCGCTAGTTCTGTTGGAGACATACTGTTGTGATTTCACAAGAAGACCCTTAATTGGTTCGAAGCCTACCCCTGACATCTAGGGCAAGCTGGTCTTCAGGTTCTCTGTCTCGACAATTCGGAACATTCCTCTTCCGCTGCTTCCCTGGGGTCCTGGCCTGAGGGGCTGTGGGAAGCTCGGTTTTTTTTTTTTTTTTTTTGAGTGTGTTACACTGCTGTCTCTTAAAGGCTTCAAACTTTAAAATTAAAAAAAAAGCATGATAGATTTCAAGTTTCATTTATTAGACATTCAATAGGAAATGTTATTCTATTTGCTACTATCTTAAGCAGTAATTAATAATAATAATAGCTGTTATTTATTGCAAGCCTATAAACACTAGATATTTTTCTAGGTTCTGTATCACCTTATTTAATCCTCATAACAGCAACATGAGGGTAAAAACACCTGTTTTAAAGACGCTAAGTAGGCCGAAAGTAATTTGTTCGAAACACGTAGCTGGTAAGGGATGGCTCAAGGAGCTGAGTAAAAGCTATTTCTTCAAGTTCAGGTTAGTCTGATTTCAAAGCTCACGATTTTGTCATTGTTTACAGGATAGCTTCCAAGTAGTGTTATTGAAATGAGCCCAGGTGGCGCCATGTTTAGATACTCGGTGGCTAACCAAATGATTGGTTGTTGGAACCCACCAGTGGTGCCATGGGAGAAAGACCTGGTGGTCTGCTTCCGTAAAGATTACAGCCAAGAAAACCCTATAGGACAGTTCTACTCTGTCACATGGAGATTCGAGGAATTGAAATCCACTCAATGGCACCCGACAACAACCACAGTGTTATTGAACTTTTCTCTGCAGTGGATCACCTGGACGTCGGGTCAGAATAACCACGGTTGGGTTGTGGCTCCCCTCTTAACACCTTGGAAAAGCCATATATTTGGGCTCCCTCTTCCTCCTCTGAAAACCGGGATAATAAAGCCTGCAGCACATGGACATCCATACAGTCTGGGCATCAGACTGTGCCTCAGCATTAATGGAAGTTATGAAAACCAGAATCAACTCAATGGTTTATCAACAGTGGGGCAAGTTCAATAAAATACAATTTTGTTGCCAAACAATAGATATTATATTGTCACTAAAAGTTTAGTTTTCAAAGAGTATTTCCTGTCTGGATGCTGGATTCAATGGTAAGAAATTAAAATACATATACATATGTATATATAACGATATATATCATATGATCCGAATCTGGTAAGTCACAGACGCACATAAACACTTAGGAAAAATAAATCCACCTGGGAAACATATTTATTGTGGTTATCTTTGGGTCATAAATTATAAGTGAGTTTTTTCATGGAGTTCATTTCTGTATGTTCCAAAATTTCTACAACGATCATGTATTAATTTCTCTTCCTTAATAAGAAAAAATATATATATGTATTTTTAAGTGGCATCGCCTACTTCCCCGGAAAAAGTTCACTTTTAATGAAGACCATTTGATTCATCAAATAAAGTTTTCTACCTCCTACACTTAATGAACTATTTTAAGTCTTCTCTTTCCTTAGACACCTACCGTTCCTATTAATTCTAATACACTATCAGCCCTCATTATAACACCCCTGAGGGACTGTGGGAACACGCGCATTTTCCAACAGACATAAAGTGAGGTCATGGAGAAAGTAAGGCAAAACTGAAGACTTTTCAGTTCCCCTGTGACCTGAGGGATTTTTTTCCCCCAAGTCAGTAAGGCTTGGATGAATTACAGTGGCTATTTCATAACAGCCCTAGATGAAAAAAGTGATCATTTATATAATAACGATTTCCTGCTTTATGTAGAAAAGTGAACGTGTCCCATGGGGAGGAATTTAAATGTCTAGGAAAATGTAAGGTCTCTCAAAAGGAGAGTGAACCCTGACTGTGCTTCTGAGGAAATGAGGATTGCAAAAGGATTCCTGGAAGACAGGGTTTGATTCTTGTCTCTGCTGCTTCGAGCTAGCCATTCAACACTCCAGAGACGTACTGGCCTGATCTGTAAAAGGGGCCTGGGGTTCCTTCCTCCCAGCCTTTTTGTGCGGGTGAAACGGGGCATTTGCCGCTGGTCTTACACTAGTGAAGGTGCAATAGGAATTAGAATTTTTGCTTCCCAAACTCCAGCGAGACTGCTGACTCCTTTGAGAACACCGGGACGCTCTCCTCCAACTTCCCCAATCAAAGTCATAGGACTTTGCTAGAATTTGAGCACAGTCCGGTGGTCCCCTGTCCTGCAGAGAGACTAGGGTGGAGCAGAAAGGACTGTGGGGTCCAGGGAACAAGGAGGGGTTTCCTACTCTTTCTGTTAGGTCACTTGTGTGTGTGTGTTTTCTGTCTGAGTGAATAACTGAGATGAAAAATATCTGTTCCTAAAGGTGATGTCTGCATATTTCCACGGGAAAAGTCTCATGAGGAGACACATGGGGTAGTGGGAAAGAACTGGATTTCATGTCAGAACAAGGTGAGTGCAAGGCCTACCTCTCCCACTCACAAGCTGGGGGCCTTCCTCAGGTTACTGAAGCTCCCCAAACTTCAGGTTCCTCCTGCGGAGAAAAGGGATTTGACCATCTGTCTCTCCGAGTTATGACAAGGATAAGCTGAGAGAGAGAGGATACACTCCAAAATAGTAATGGATTACTACATTGGAGTTCCTGGATGGTGCAAACCGTTCACATGCTCAGCTGTTAACTGAAAGGTTGGCGATTCGAGTCCACCCAAAGGTGCCTCCAAAAAAAGCCTGGAGATCTACCACTGAAAAATCAGTGATTAAAAACCCCACGGAGCACAGTTCTACTCTGACACGCATGGGGTCACCATGGGTCAGAGCCAACGGGACAGCAACTGGTTAGTTAACAGGTTTTACTCTTTTTCTAACTGATGCAACACAAGACATCTGACTAAAGCTTTGTTTGAATGACGACTTTTACAAAGGGTTTCTCCCTACCTGTTCTCATTTACAGTCTAAAGTAGAGTTGCTCGTGGTGACAAAGTATCAACTTGTGGAATAGATCAGACCCAAACTCTGATATGTGAGTCCCAGGGGACTGTCTCTGGGGGTAACCTACCTTCTCATGGGGAGGCGCAGGGTAGAAGGAACAGCAAGTTCAGATCGGTACACTCCCTTCGACTGTTTTCTTAGGCACTCCTCCCGCTGCAGACACCTAGAGGAAGGTTTACAAAGGAACTGAGAAATTCTTTTCTGTCCTGAGAAAGTAAGTTTTTTTTTTTTTTTTTAGGGGGGGAGCGGGGAGCTTTATAGCTCAACTCAAAATCCAAAAAAAAAAAAAAAAACAAAGGGGGGTAATTTTATGAAAGTTATCCATCAAGTGTCAGGGATAATAATCAATTTTCTGTCACAATGAACTGATAAAAGCTTTCAGTAATAATGTCACGGGGGGAAAAATTTGTGTTGGAACTCGAAACACACAGCCCTGATATCAAACGAATTCATAAAAGCTCGATGCCGCGGTAGCCCTCGGAGGCACGACCAAATACAATTTCTCATCCACAGGATATGGAATAATTCCCCTTTTTTATTTTTACACTGAGGGAAGCAAAAGGAAATCTGAATTTCAAAAAAAAAATTATTACACAATCTTGCTTCTGCAAGTGAACATTAGCGATCATTTCGGGCTCTGATATCACAAAGCGTTCTGGTGATTTCTCTCACATCATGCAAATGGCTGCATAATGCCTGCTCCTCTTGGAATGTAAAATCAAATCAGCATTCTAATGCTACAAGCCGGTGATGAGCTTGGGAATAAATATGCAGGAGCGCAGAAAAAAAATCAAGGCAATCACGGGGAGCCCGCGCCCTGGCTCGGACTATAAATCTTTGTCTATTTCAATAGTGGGGCCGGCCGAATCAGTGTAAAATTCCGGCGGGGATGTCATCAATTTCTGTTAACCTCTCTATTCCTCTTTGTGTTGGCTCCGGAGTGATGGATTGGTTTTGTCACTTCTGCTCCGTTCACAGTGTGTTAACATGGAAGGGTGCAGGCAGGTTATGGGGAAAGGTTACTGCCGTCCAGCCCTGACCCTCACTAGGATCCTGGATGTCTTGCTGTCGGGGTGACATGGTGGCCCTCCGGCTCTTGGATGTTCACCTGAAAGCCTGCATGTTGGCTGGTCCAGTGTGGAATCGGGGATCACCCTTTTGATGTGAAAATAGTCTATCATTCCGCTTCCAGAAAAACAGCTGACAGGGTGTGAAGACCAGGGAAGGGAGGAGATGGGACACTGGGTTCCAAGCAGGACTCAGACGTTAACTCACTGCATGGCCTGGGACATGGATATGTCTCTCTCTGCTTCCCTTTCTAAACTATACCTGGCTTTTCCCAGTCACAAAGCAAAAGCTCTCGGTCCAACAATCCTAACGAACTATTGAAGGTCTCCTTCACCCCCAAGGGTGCATTTCAATACTCTACACAACTTGGCCTGTGCAATATGTGAACATTGACCAGTCAGCTCAGTAGCAAACTCCAGATTCTCATGACACGCACAAGCTGTGACTAAAGATCGCTGGACTGGTTATTTTTGTTGTTGCTGCTGCTTTTAACACACAGCTTATAACTGTGCTATCCAATATGGTAGGCCACCAGCCACATGTGGCTTTCTAAGTTTAAACATTACATTGATCACAACCACATACAATTTTAAAAAATTTAAAAAGTCAGTGAAGAATGTTGAAATGGCAAATGTGTTAATTATGTATATATTTACCACAATAAAAACATCGACATAAAACTTCAACTTCTTAGTCTCCTTAACCACTTTCATATGCGAAATAGTCACTGGTGGCTAGTGACTGCAAGAGTGGATAGCACAGACGTAGAATATTTGCATCCTTCTAGAAAGTTCTATCAGACAGCACTATAGCTTAGACTGCATTTATCTAAATGGGTTTGTGCCTTTCAACGTAGCCACCAAGGAAGGCTAGATACTTATTTCCACACAGCTGCCATTGCTGCAACACGGGAGCTTCTTACACAGCTATTAATCAGAGATAAGGAACGTTCTTAAGGTAAAGGCTTGCTTAGAAACCGACTCTAAAGGAATTCCAAACAAGTTTCAAGTTTGTTTTGAGTGATGGCAAAGTTATTGAAATAAGTATGACAGAAGGAGCCTATAGGCATTTGCTTCAGACTGATCTGAATTCCAGACTCCGATCTGACACTTTATAGTGCTGAGACCCTAAAAACTTCACTTCACCTTCCCAAGCCTTTATTTTCTCAGGCATAAAGTAAGAAATAACAATATCTACCTTATATTTTGTTTTTCTTTTTTTTCCCTGAGTTTAAACAAGATTGTAAAAAAAAGTCTAGGAGCGTACATCAAACAGAATAGGAGCTTAAAAAGTATTTGCTCATATTTGTTCATGCCTCTAAAATTTCTCCACTAGAATTCTCACCTTCCACGCGGGAGACGAGAGTTCAATTCCCAGCCAATGCATCTCATGCACAGCTACCTCCTGTTTGTCACTGGAGACTTGTGTGTTGCTATGATCCTGAACAGGTTTCAGTGGAGCTTCCAGACTAAGGCAAACTAGGAAGAAAGGCCTGGCAATCTATTTCAAAAAATCAGCCAATGAAAACCCTATGGATCACAACAGTATGACCCGCAACTGATCATGGGGTTGAAGCAGGACTGGGCAACATTTCATTCCACTGTGCACGGGATCTCCATGAACTGGGGGCCCAATCGATGCCAGCTAACCACCACAACAACCATCTTTATAAAGGACTACGAAGCAGCATAGAATAAACAGCACAGGTGCTATGATGGTTTTTAATCCCTGGAACATGGAGCCAAGCACGTGCTCCCTATGTTGGCGTGGAAGTTGCTCTTTGCTTACATTGGGGTGAAGTCATGTTCACATTCATGTTCCATTCACAGCCCAAGTTGGCCTGGATTTCTAAGACCAGTTGCAAGCTTAGCTTTCCCCCAAATGATGAGTCAGCATAGCTTAGTCGGGCCAGGGTGCTTTCAGTGGAGTGGCTGGTGATCCTCAAGCCTGGGACCCCGGTGGTAGGCACACTGGTCATATTCCTGACATCATTCACTTCCAGTCAGAATTGGGGTCCAGCGTGCAACAAGTGTGCTGCCTCCTTTACGAAGGGCCTTGGTTCTCAGCTCTGGTCTCTGCCCCCTTTACCTGCTCAGCATCTCAGGAGCCATCCATCCCCACAAGCCCTGCAGAGCCAGAACATTACCCTGGACCCTAGAAAGTGGTTGAGGAGGGGAAACTTGCCAAGGTGGGAAGTCCAGTGACCGAGTGTGTTTTATGCCCAGTCAAGATGTTCCACCTCTGGACAACATGCTCCAGTTGTTTGTGCCTCCAGCTTGTCGGTCTTTGTCTTGCAAATAGTAAATCATCCAGAAATATTTGAAAAAAGAGTAAGGGAATGTGAATGAATGTTACATGTTAACATCACATGCTCTTGTTGTTAGCTGTTGTTGTTGTTGTTAGGTGCCGTCAAGTCGGTTCTGACTCATAGCGACCCTATCTACTACAGAACGAAACACTGCCTGCTCCTGCGCCATGCTCAGAATCATTATGCTTGAGCTGATTGTTGCAGCCACTGTGTCAATCCATCTTATTGAAGGTCTCCCTCTTTTTCGCTGACCCTGTACTTTACCGAGCATAATGTCCTTCTCCAGGGACTGACCCATCCTGATGACATGTCCAACATGTTGTTAGCTGCCGTCCAGTCAATTCCGACTCATGGGGACTCACGTGTGCAGAGTAGAACTGCTCTACAGGGTTTTCAAGGCTTTCAGAAGCATATCGCCAGGACTTATTTACAAGGAGCCTCTGAGTGGGTTTGAACCACTAACCTTTTGATTAGAAGTCCAGTGCTTAACCATTTGCACTGCCCAGGGACTCCTACATTACATGCTACATGTTAACGTTGTTACATGATGTTCTTAAGTACTACAAATGTCCAGGAGACCAGTTTGCTTAACAAGATGGCAGCATTATTGTATAGCTATACTTAAGACCCGTTGATTAATTAATTAACAAATTGTTGTGTGTCACCGAGTTGATTTTGACTCATAGAGACTGTATACAACAGAATAGAACTGCCCCATAACATCTCTTAGGCTGTAATCTTTACACGGTCATTTCTTCAGGTCTTCTCTCCTTTGCATTGGCTGGTGGGTTTGAACCACCAACCTTTTGGTTAGCAGCCAAGCTCTTAACCATTGTGCCACCAGGGTTCCAGTAAATTAATTAGTTTACTTGTTTTCTGTCATATTACCTCGCTCTAAGATTTAAGGCTAGTAGGAAGATATATGGAATAAACAAGATTAAAAGAAAGTAAATGAAACAGAAGAAAGGGAAAATAATGTCAGTATTAATGCACATTAGATATATTGCTGGCCATTGAGGAAAAATAAAATTTGCCTCCATAATAGCAATATTTTATTGGATTTCCACCACGGGTCAGAATCTTTTGCTATATAATGTATAAACCTCAAACCTTACTTGGTATCTAAGCCAGCCAACATACAGAGAGGTTAAGTTACTTGCTCAAGGTCATTCAGTAAATGCAGCATCCTGGATAAGAATATCAGTCACTCTTGCTATCCTATGGGGCTGCCACTACAAAACCCAGTTTGATGACCATCAAGATGAAGGAATATGATCAAATGGCTGAGGCTGTTGATTTCCATGATTTGGGCAAACGATTGTGTTTAGTGGATAGAAGTGTGTGCAGTAAGGGTCTGCAAAACAAAACTTTTGTTCAAATCCATAGTCTGTCATCTCAAGCAGTATGGAGAGCCTTTGATCTGTCCTGGGAAATTATAAGCTACAGTTAAACAAACAAACACATATTCTAAGGTAGCAATGTGGTGTGGTGATAAAGCATAGAGGGACTGAAAGCAGACCACCTGCAGTGGGAAACCAGCTCTGCTCTTTACCAGCTCTGTGACCTTCAGCAAGTTATCCAAGCTCTAAGGCCTTGGTTTCCTTGTCTGTGAAATGGCGATCTGGGTACCTTCCTCACAGGGCTGCTGTGAGGCTAGATCTGATAATCTGTGTACATCCTGTAACATTGTGCTGGCTAGGGCTCAATCTATGGCACCTACTAATACTGTCATAGTAACCGATGCTTTCCCAATGTCCTACAGTGTGTGAAGTCATCCACATGCATGGCCTTGACTTGACCCTGAGCTGACGGAGTCAGAGGCAGTACCGAGGTTATTACACCTATTTCATAAATGAGGAAGCTGTGTTTCAGGAGGCTAAGCAACCTGCCCTGATGCTCGCATGGTCCAGTTGATTCCAAGTTGACAGCATTTCACAGAGAGCTGGTCTGGGCAATTTAGAACTCATAGGGAAGGTTTACCAAGTAAACTGAAATGAGAGGTTAGCATGGCTATGGCGACCACATTTAAGAAAACTAGTCTGGTCAAAACTCCATGTTGATCCATGTTTATCTACATGATTGACAATTGATTTCAGAGATGTAGAATAAGTTGATCCTGATGGGAAGTGGTGGAGACTATCTCTGAGAACGATCAGGAAATGGGATAAAGGCAAGAGAGAGACATCCATTGACTGGTAGCTAGGTTGTAAGCTCCATGAACACAGGGTCAGACCATTTCTTTTGCTGTTATCTCAACAATGCCCAGGAGAATGCCTGGTATGACATTCATATCTGTGATTAAATGGATAGATGAATCAATGAATGACTTGATGGAGAAATGAATGAATGAAGCCAGAGGGCAAATCAGACTCCAACCAGTTCAGTAGTTCTCAATAGAAATGCAGTCGAAACGGAGAGCTTTTAAAAATCCCTGATGCCTGGAACTCATTGCTGACCAATAGAATCAGAATCACTTAGTGTGGGGCTTGCACAGGAATAATTTTCGGTGTTCCCTCAGGAGAGTCTAATATTCAACCAGCATTGAAGATGATGATCTAGTCCCATCCATTAATTGTACAGGTGGAAGAAGTCAAGGTTCATGAGCAGAATGGACTTGTCCAAGGATACGATGCAAGTCAATGGTAATGCTTGAAGGGAGAGGCTGCGGGCTTGAGTGCATGTGTGTGTGTATATGTACCTTTGTGTGTGTGTGTGAATGTATACCATGGCTTCTCACGCTGTGGTTTCTTTACTCATACACATGGACCTTCTGCTTCTGGAAAGTCTTTCTCCATTTGCGCTCTTGCTGCATATTTCTTGCCCCTATAATCTTCTCTTCTAAGGGTTTCTGCTTTTGGAAGCATCCATTGACATCTCACATCCACAAACTGGGTGACCTTCATCTACTCTGTGCTCCCACTGTCCTCTGGTTCCCCACATGGCTCATCATGTTTGTTTATTTATTTATTTATTTATTTACAGTACTTCAGGTGAAGGCTTACAGAAAAAATAGTTTCTCATGAAACAGAAGTACACATGTTTTATGACATTGGTTAACGACCCCACAACATATCAACCCTCTAACTTCTCAACCTTTTTTTTT
>NW_004443981.1:13725354-13733707 GCF_000243295.1 Trichechus manatus latirostris
AGTTTTCTCACTCCATTTGGTGCTTGGCTGAGTTCTTTATCTCTTCATTTGATGTTTTAGGGTTTCAGGATTGTTGTATTCTCTGTTCAGCTTAGTTTTTCGGATCTTTGCTGTGGAGGGACAGCGTGGTGCTTCTGCCTAGAGCATCATTTTGCCAGAACATGGGTCATCATGTTTTGAACTCATCAATTCCTCTGGCAGTATCTTCATTACATAGTGAGCTCATCAAGGGCAATGGGGTGTCTGTTTTAGCCACTTGTCTCCAGGGCTTGACACGTGGGCTCAGTTAAAAGATAATGAATAAATGTAGGCCAGTTGCTTTACATATGAAAGTGATTTGCATATATATATATATATATGAGCTTTCGCAGGCATATGAGCCGCTTGAAAATACCATGGCTTGGGTCAGGCACACCTTATTCCTCAAAGTGACATCTTTGCTTTTTAACTCTCTGAAGAGGTTTTTTGTAGCAGATTTGCCCAATGCAATGTGTCTTTTGATTTCTTGACTACTGCTTCTGTGGGCGTTGATTGTGGATCCAAGTAAAATGAAGTCCTTGACAACGTCAATCTTTTTTCCATTTATCATGATGTTGCTTATTGGTCCAATTGGGAGGATTTTTGTTTTCTTTATGTTGAGGTGTAATCCATACTGAAGGCTGTGGTCTTTGATCTTCATCAGTAAGTGCTTCAAGCCCTCTTTATTTCAACAAGCAAGGTTGTGTCATCTGCATAACACGGGTTGTTAATGCATTTTCGTCCAATCCTGATACCCCATTCTTCTTCATATAGTCCAGCTTCTGAGATTATTTGCTTAGCATACAGATTAAATAAGTATGGTGAAAGAATACAACCCTGATGCACACCTTTCCTGACTTTAAATCACACAGTATCCCCTTGTTCTGTTCAAACCACTGCCTCTTGATCTATATATAGGTTCCTCATAAGCACAATCAAGTGTTCTGGAATTCCCATTCTTCACAATGTTACCCATAATTTGTTGTGATCCACACAGTCGAAAGCCTTTGCATCGTCAGTAAAATCCAGGTGAACATCTTTCTGGTATTGTCTGCTTTAAGCTAGGATCCATCTGACATCAGCAATGATCTCCCTGGTTCCACGTCCTTTTCTGAATCCTCCTTGAATTTCTGGCAGTTCTCTCTCAATAAATAAGGAAGATCAAAGAAGAAGTGATGCCTTTGAATTATGGTGTTATCGAAGAATTTTGAACATACCATGGACTGCCAGAAGAATGAACAAATCTGTCTTGAAAGAATTACACCCAGAATTCTCCTAACAAGCCAGGATGGCAAGACTTCTCACATATTTTAGACATGTTATCAGGAGGGACCAGTCCATAGAAAAGGACATCACGCTTGGTAAAGTAGAGGGTCAGCAAAAGAGAGGAAGATCCTCAATGAGAAGGACTGACACAGTGGCTGCAACAATGGGCTCAAGCATAATGATCATGAGGATGGCACAGGGCCAGGCAGTGTTTCATTCTATTGTACATAGGGTTGCTGTGAGTCGGAACCGACTCGTCAGCATCTAACAACAACAATCTGTGTGATTGTATATCATTTGTGTAGGACTTATTTAAAGGATATATTTTAAATGTACATTTAAAAAAAAAAAAAAAAAACCAAACATGTTGCCATCAAGTCGATTCCGACTCATAGAGACCCTACTGGACAGAGTACAACTGCCTCATAGAGTCTCCAAGGAGTGGCTGGTGGATTTGAAACACCAACATTTTGGTTAGCAGCCGTAGCTCTTAACCACTGTGCCACCAGGGCTCATTAAATGCCTTAAATGTACATAAACATGATGAAATATGTGATAATTTGACAGAATTTATTGAGTACTTACTGAGTGGGAATCGACTCAAAAGCAAAGGGTTTTGGTATTGCATCTAAAGCACTTTAAAAACAGGAGAACTAATAATTACTAAGACAGTCTCCAACCTCAATGGTGCTCACAGGCTAAGGGCGACACATGTGCCATCTAATTACAATGCAGTGCACTCTTGGAAGTATGTTACCTTTGGTGACGGACCAACAAGGAAAGCCTGGAGGAAACAAAAATGAGCTGAAAACACTTGGTGAAATGAAGTGTTAATCCAGTGCTTCTTCAACTTTCTTTGTCGGGGAAGTTATAGGAAGTTGGAGAACCTGATGAACACTATGGATACTCTTCCTAGGAAACCTGCACAAGACACATCTACAGAACTCTAGGGTAATAAATGTGCATTGTTTTAAGCCACAGTAGTAATTTGTTGTGACAGTAACAGAAAACTAACACAGAGGTGAACTCCTGGGTCAAGATATAATAACATTAATAGTCTTTATTGTTTCATCAAGAACAGTCTTTAATAAACCTAGAAGTGAAAATTAAAATGACTGTGAATACAATCCAGTGCTACTGCCTTGATTAGTGCTAAGATTCCAGTAGTTTTACCCACTATTGCTTTTGTGTTATCAGTTCAAACAACAATACAGTGAAAAGATCAAATAACATCTTGGCATTAGTACTAAAAAAAATTAGTTTTGACCTTACAGACCCTCTGAGAGAGTCTCAAGGACCCCCAGTTTCTGCAAACAATACTTTAGAGTTGCTGATTGTAGTTTTACGATAAATTTTCCAAGTATCTTGGAAATTTTTATCTGCCTTCCTCTTCTTTCAGTTTGTGAACTACCCTAAGAATTAAGCTAAGCAGTTATGACTATCAAAAAAAAAAAAAAAATGATGTGAGACGGAAGTTTGGTGATTCTGAATCTCACTTTTCGAGAATTTCTTCCATAATATTCAGATAAATGCAACTACATTGCTGGAAAACTTTCAATGCCACTTTGGATTTTAACACATCAATGACCTTCTGAATATAACCATTTTCAGTGATTTAATTTTGGTTTCTGTGGATCCAATATACCCCAGAATTTGTTGTTGATTTAAACAAAATGAAGATATAAATACATGCATCCTTCCATTTCAATACATATTCCCATCCATTTCAATCAAGTTATTCACTTGTTTTCCTCTCCGAGAACGCAAACGATGACGCCAATGAAGTTTTCCCATGTGGGCAAACTTGAAGAACAACTTCCAACCATCCAATCTGGGAGACCTGGAGCTAAAAATGTGCACTGTGGTATTTCAGTACCTGAAGGTGTGCATTTAAGACGTTTTTAAGTGCTCTCATTAACAGACATGTTCTCTCTGAATGATTGATTGATTTTCCAAAAAAAAAAAAAAAAAACTGCCAGTGAACTAATTCAGCAATAGTTGAAAGTTAGCAGCAGTAGCAAGAGTTGGAGTGAAGAAACCAAAACCCTCTCTGTGATGAGATCCAGGAGGGTACATGGCATCCTATCAACCCAACACCACAGCATTAAATGAGAGACAGAACAAATAGGTCCTTTATTTCCAATAGCCAAAAACATCTAGAAGCATGCCAATTCAGTTGAAGAAAAATACAGAAGCATCTAGTTTGAGGTCAGACTCGGAGATTTATGACCTTGGTCCAAAAAGAAAGTGTACTTTGTAGCTCCCCTATATGTATGTAATTTGGAACAATTTTATCAATAATCCTAATGTCTAGTAAAGAGGGTGGGTCATGGAAACTGGAAAGCCCTTTGTTTGCTAAGGGCTTTTAGGAATGTGTGGATATGGCAATATCATTGGAGAAGCAGAGAAAGGGCTGGACTTCTCTTCACAGTGGAGGGTAGGCCAATTAGGATTCCCAAGGAGAAGATACCGGTAGAAGGAGACAGAAACTTCAAGGCTGAGTCATGTGGGAGGGGAGGGGAGGAAAGAAGACTCCTTTGATGAAGAAGCAGAGGAGATTTGGCAACAGGTATGCTTGACGGAATTTTTTTCCAAGTTTATTTTTGGGTGTCAAGTGTACCCTTTCCTTCTCTATGAAAGCTCCAGAGAAATCTACAGTTCTCATAATGGCTTTGGCACAAATGGATTCTTTTTGGAGGGTGGGAATAGATTTTTGAGTTCTGCTTCAAGATTGGCATGCACAATCGTGCACATCTAAGATCTGGATGATGTGTAAAAGGCAGCTACCTCACAGGCAACCCTTGTAAAAACCCCTGCCTAAGGCAGATGAACAGCATATGTTTTCTGAATTTGACTCAATAAAGTTTACCTGAACATAGGTGTTAACTTCAATTATGAGGCAAGAGTTGGAATCAAAAGCAGCTGAATCTGTGCCTAGCTGTAGGCAGGACTGATAAAAGATCTGATCCAGTAAGTCATAGTTCCATGACGGTTAAATCCTCCACTCTGTAGCAAGGGGAAGGTGGAGAAGATTTCTCTTTCTAGTTCAAGAATAATGATTCCATTTCTTGAGTGCTTATTATCCACCAGACAGATTACCATCTTTTTCTCTCACAGCAGTTCTATGTTACAAATGAGGAAAACATGAATTAGAGATAAATTTTCTTAAGATCTCAAGGGACCACTCCCTGGAGGACAACAGTGAAAAAGAGCAAGAGCCTCAGTGAGATGGACTGACACAGTGGCTGCAACAATGGGTTCAAACATAGCAATGATTGTGAGGATGGCGCAGGACTGGGCGACAGTTTATTCTGTTATACACAGAGTCACTATGAGTTGGAACCGACTCAATGGCACCTAACAACAACAACAAGATCTCAAGACCAGTAATTGTTCTCAAGACCGGTAAATATTTCTTCTACATTTTCACGACATTTGACAAGGTAGATAGAAACCCACCTATCGGGGAGAACCAAAGGACAACACTGGTAGTGGAGGGACTCTTCAGATCACTTGGCCCCCCTGCTCCTACCCAGTGTGGAACTCCTAGCTCAACCTCAATTCCACCACTCCTATGGCGCCTTCCATTCTCTGCTGAAACAGTGGGAGAGTGGTGCGGAGGACATGGTATTATAAAAGAGCTCATGGTTTAGCATCCAGAAGTTTGGGTCCAAGTGTCTGGATTGTGATACAATAGTGGGCTGATCTGAGCTGCAGAGACTTTCTGGCTGTTCTCCAGACCCCTTTCTTCTTCTTTCCAAGAAAATCCTGGACTACATGTCCCAGCCTGTTTTGTGGTTAGTGGTGGCCATGGAACTGAGTTTTTACCAATGGAATGTGAGCTGAAGTGAAGGATATCTCTTCCACTACTGGTCCTTAAAACCCTCGCACACAACATTCCCTCCAGAGCGAGCCTAGAAGCCATGAGATAAAGCCTCCACAGCCTCTGTCAGCCTGGATCCCGGAATGGTTGCATGGAGCCGTTTCTCCCCTCATCTCTGTCCCACCGCCACTGGACTTTATTTGAAGGATTTATAACTTATCTTGGGCTAAGCCACTGAGATTTGGGGGTTTACCTGTTCTAGTTACAAGCACTATCTTAACTAAATTAATGGTAGACATTTGGATATTATATATTACAGACACTCTTGATAATAACCCATTGCCATTGAGTCGATTCTGATTCATAGCGACCATGTAGGACAAAGTACAACTGCCTGATAGGAGTTTCCAAGGCTGTATTCCTTTTTTTTTTTTTGATTTTCCATTTCTTTGTCTTTTTTTATTTTATTTTATTGTTGTACTTTAAATGAAAATTTATAATTCAAGTTAGTCTCTCATACAAAAATTTATACATACATTGCTATGTGACCCTAGTTGCTTTCCCTATACTGTGACAGCACACTCCTCCTTTCCACCCCTGATTTCCTGGGTCCATTCACCCAGATCCTGACCCTCTCTGCCTTCTCATCTCACCTCCGGACAGAAACTGCCCATTTAGTCTCATGTATCTCTTGAGCTAAGAAGCACACTCTTCACGACTATCATTTTATGTCCAACAGTCCAGTGTAATGTTTGTCTGAAGAGTTGGCCTAGGGAATGGTTTTAGTTCTGGGTTGACAGAGAGTCCAGAGGCCATGCTTTCTGGGGCTCCTCCAGTCTCGGTCAGACCATTAAGTCTGGCCTTTTTACTAGAATTTGAGTTCTGCACCCCACTTTTCTCCTGCTCCATCAGGGACTCTGTTGAGTTCCCTGTCAGGTCAGTCATTGGTGGTAGCTGGGTACCATCTAGTTCTTCTGGTCTCAGGATGATGCAGTCTCTGGTTTATGTGGCCCTTTCTGTCTCTTGCAGTAATACTTTCCTTATGTCTTTGGTGTTCTTCATTCTCCTTTACTCCAGGTGGGTTGGGACCAGTTGATGCATCTTAGCTGGCCGCTCGCTAGCTTTTAAGACCCCAGATGCCACTCACCAAAGTAGGATGCAGAACATTTTCTTAATAAACTTTGTTATGCCAATTGACCTAGAAGTCCCCTGAAAGCATGGTCCCCAGACTCCCGCCTCTGCTACTCTGTCCCTCGAGATGTTTGGCTGTATTCAGGAAACTTCATACCAAGGTTGTATTCTTTATGGAAGCTGACTGCCACATCTTTCTCCTGTGGAGTGACTGGTGGGTTCAAACCAATGACCTTTCAGTTAGCAGCCAAGTGCTTAACCACTGCACCACCAGGGCTTAGTCTGTTGATAATAGCTACTTTGTTTAAAGGGTTAAAGTGATCACCTACTAAGCAAAAGGTTGGAGATTCAAGTCCCCTCAGAAGTGTCTCGAAAGAAAGGCCTGATGATCTTTCTTCTGAAAAATCAGCCTTTGAAAACCCTATGGAACACAGTTCTACTCTGACACAGGTGGGGTCACCATGTGTCAGAATCAACATGATGGCAACTGGTATATTGCCCACTTACTGTGAGCTAAGAGATGAACATGCATTATCTCATTAAATGTCATCAAAACACAAGGAAGTAGATAATATCATCCTTATTCTACAAAAGAAGAAACTGAGTCTCTCAGAGTTAAAGTTATTGCCTGGGTCTTGCAGCTGCTAGATTGTAGAAGATGCATTAGGAGCTGCATCTTCCTGATTAAAGTTCATCCTCTGTTATGCCACCATACTATCCTACCCTCCTCTTCTCCTTGTTCAGAGTCTCCATAGAGCCTATGAGTTGCTTGGTCCCAGGGTAGAATATTTATTAATTGAATTGAATCTGAAGCAAACATTTATTTATTCTTTCAGATTTACAGCGGTCACTCTGAGCCAAGCTCTTCGCTGACCCTTTGAGGAACACATGGAGAATCACTTATGAAACCTGCCCTTGAAGTATGTAGATAGTGTTATGGATTGAATTGAGTTCGCCTAAAACATGTGTTGTAAATCCTAACCTCTATGCTGTTTGGGAATGGATTGTCTTTGTTATGTTAATGAGGCAGTATTAGTGTAGGGTGTGTCTTGAGTCAATCTCTTACAAAATATAGAAGGAGCAGATTAAGGAAGCAGAGATGGGGGAAGATAGAAGCCAAGCCACATGGAGATCTCTGAGGAATCAGGAAACAGATACTGAAGAGACAAGGCCCTTCCTCCAGAGCCAACAGAGAGAGAATCCTTCCCCTAGAGCAGGCACCCTGAATTTGGACTTAGCCTCCTCAACTGTGAGAAATAAATTTCTGTTTGTTAAAGCCACTCATTTGTGGTATTTTTATTATAGTGGCACTGGGTAACTAAGACAGTTAGTCTGGCGTGTGTCATCTCAGATCAGTGAAAAAATGAATCCTGAAGTGTCCCACATGTGGTATGGGTTATGGTCAAAGCATGTTGAAGAGGTCACTCTCTGTGGTCTAGATCGGGCCCCTTCTGAATGAAGGCTCTGGTTTCCAGCAGCAGAAACCCTGGCTGGCTAGCTTAAGTAGAAGGACATTTACTAAGGGGAAGTGGAGGGTGGGAAGCAAGCAGGGCCCAAGGGGACTTCCAAAGGAAGGATGGTCCCATCTCCTAGTTGGGGCAATTCTCATTCATCCTTTCAGGTCTCATTTTATTATTACTTAATTCAGGCCTTTCCTCACCCTTGGACCTCCTCATATGCCAGCCACCCCCGTAACACCAGGGAGCACATCACTGAAGCCTCAGCCCTTTGGGGGTGCTTGAAGGAGAGAAGATTGGGGCTGGTAGATACGAAGAGAAGAATTTCAGAAGTAACACGAGGAAAGGCAGTCAGGGAGATATGGAGTTCATTCTGGGAACACTAGGATTTCCCAGGGACAACTTAGCTCTACTGTGGAGTAAAGTTAAGGACACAAGTCTGTATTGACCCAGGATGCACAGCTATGGCTCTCCTGGTGGTTAAACATTCATAAACTTGATGAAGAACAGCCTTTAAGTGCATTCCCCTCAATACTTCAGTAACCCTTGACCATCTCCAGGGATTCTAAGGATCACCCCATGACCCAGCAACCAAAGGGACAATGCCTGGGACACCAGGATGTACCAGGTCCTTGCTCTTACACTAAGGCCAGAGTCT
>NW_004443981.1:13734364-13736610 GCF_000243295.1 Trichechus manatus latirostris
ACTCATGGTGACCCCATGTGTGACAGAGTAAAAACGAGCTCCATAGAGTTTTGTGGGCTGTAATCTTTACGAAGTAGACTGCCTGGCAATTCTTCCATAGCACCGCTGGGTGGTTTCAAACTGCCAACCTTTTGGTTAACAGCTGAGTGCAAATTGTTTGAGCCACCAAGAGACCTATTCTTAGAATATATATATTCTTAAATACCTCAGTTAGGTGTAGGTCGAAGTATGAGGAAATAGGATGTGAATAATTTGATTTCTTATTATTGGAAAGAGTAAAAGGGATGAATAATTCATGTCACCTTTAAGTGGAGAAGACAACCGAGCACACGTACTTATTGAATAGCATGCTTCTGAGTGGCTGAGGTGTGTATAAGACACTATAGGTTAACATCTGCTTTGCGTGTGACCTGCCAATCACTGTGTTGAAAACCAGGAGCCCAGTCCCATCATTTGATCCTTGACATCCCGCTGCTGTGGGTCATGGCTTGGAGCCCCTTGCTGGGTGCTTGGTGTTACTCCTGGATTCCTGCTGGTGGAGGCTCTCTTCATCTGCAGTCATGCACCTGCCACCCACAGCTAGATGCTTCTGCCCCTCTGGGATTTTGTGTCTGCCCAGATCCTGTCCAGCACAGAGTGTGACCTTGAGGGACTCTGGGGAGGACTCTGTAGGATGTGACCTGCTCTGTATCCTTGGGAAGTTGTGGTCCCAATGGGATCAGTCAGCTGGTAAGTGCACATAAACAATTAGCCAACACTAGGTGGTAAAAGGAGCCCCAGTGGTGCAGGGATGAAGTGCTCGGCTGCTAACTGAAAGGTAGGCAGTTCGAACCCACCATCCACTCCATGGGAAAGAGCTGTGGCAGACTGCTCCTGTAAAGATTATAGCCTTGGAAACTCTATGGGGCAGTTTTACTCTGTGGTTAAGAGCTCAGCTGCTAACCAAAATGCTGCTAGTTTGAATCCAACAGGCACTCCTTGGAAACCCTATGGGGCAGTTCTACTCCGTCCTATAGGTTCGCTATGAGTCAGAATCGACTTGACGGCAACTGGTTTGGTTTGGTTTGGTTTATAGGATCTCTATGAGTCAGAATTGACCTGATGGCGATTTTTTTTTTTTTTTTGGTTTAGGTGACAAATATTGGGAGGGCCTTCTAGGAGATCAGGCATGTCAGGGTATGCTTATTAAGAAGGGGACACTTAGGCTCATTGTAGTCCAATTTTAAAGGCTTAATTTTTTTTTAAGTACTCAGTTCACTATTCGATATGCATAGAGATTTGCTAAGCGTGCCGGTGCGTTGAATTCAGGGTACCTCCCTCTTCCCACGTGGATGGCGGCCCCTGAGAAGGAGGTCTGCTTGCTCTGGTCCTGTTGGCCGCAAGGCGCTGCGCATATGAGGTTCTCATCCTGTATCTGCTCCCCGTTTCCCTCCGCTTGGCCCCTTGGCTTTTCTTCCGTGTCTCACTCCTTATTCTCCAACTGCCCTGGCTTTCACCCCTCCCACTTTCTAAGGACATTTTCTTTCTTTAGGTCAATCTTTGGCTTTACCCTTTCCTAACTACCTTTGGATACTATTCTTACCAGCCACAACCCTGGGACCCCAGTTCTCATTCTAACCCAGCTGGGTCACAATCTTACCTGGGTAAGGCCATGTGGATGATATCCTTGGCCTGGCATGGTCACCAATTACTGGGCCTGCCTTGTTTGCCGCTATGTCCCCTCTTTCCAGAACAATGCCTAGCACACAGTGAGAACTGGATGTTGAATAAATACATGGAAGCAAGCACATGGAGATGGAGGAGGATACTTCCTAGGGGCTGAAACAAAAGAAAAGTTCATGAGTGCTGGCTCAGTACAGTCCTGAGGTCGACAATTCCGTAACAGCGTGAAAACAAATTAAGCCAAAGAAACACCTCCCCTGAGACGCTTCATTACTTTCCCCATCTAGGTGCGGTGTGGATGCCATTAAGGCAAATTATTACCTCTCAAATATTTTTAGCTCGATGCCCATTTCCGTCTGCATTTGCCTTAGAGGTACATGTTTTCAACTAAGTAACAGAACACACAAATTAAATGCAATTTCAAATTTAAACCTGTACAAGTGTCAGTTACCAACTCCCCCCTGATAGTCCCAGGGGGCTGCCCATAGCATTGTTGGAAAGTATATTACTGTACTTGGTTCCCATTATTTAGTCCAAGAGATTCTTATTAAAATAAAAGTCAGCAATAAGGTTAATATTTTATA
>NW_004443981.1:13737105-13738735 GCF_000243295.1 Trichechus manatus latirostris
CTTAGCACAACCAGGACTGAACAGTCTTGGTACTGGGTCATGATCACCTATGGGAGAGGGCGAGTGCTGAGTTGTCTTTCCATTCCCAACAAATAGTCCAGTACCTTATGCAATATAGTACCCAGTGGACTCTCTGGGGAGTGCCAACGGTGAATGTGCTCAGCTACTAACCGAAAGAGTCGCAGTTCAAGTTCACCCAGTAGCACCTGGAAAGAAAGGTCTGGCAATCTACTTCTGGAAAATCAGCCATTGAAAATCTTACGGAGCACAGTTCTACTCTGACACACATGGGGTCATCATAAGTTAGAGTCAACTCAATGGCAACTGGTACTTTGTTGTTATTGTTGTTTTGGCACAGTAGGCTCTTTAAGTAAATGTGGCATTGTTGGAATTACCATGGATTTACTAACGCTCTTGCGGAATTGGGCCCTGGCTATTGCTCCTGCCTGATTATTATCACTCTCACCCCATATCACACAGTAGCTGGCTCCACAGACCTTGGGAGCTGTTCTGGGGTTATCTGTGCTTACTGTTAGGTATCTACTTCTGTCCTCTGGTAGCTAAACACAAGGAAAACCCCATTTTTAGTTTTTTTGGACTAGCACTGCAAGAGGACTTTGACCCTATAAAAAGTGGAGAATTGAATGACCCCTTGATACTGTATGTTGCTTTAGACGAATTAATTAACCTCTTCAATTTATGACCTCATCTGGAAAATGAAGGGATTGGATTAAATAATAGACCTTATCTCTTCCACATCCTTGATTCACTGTTTCTTACTCCACAAGTATCAGGCTATATACTATTAACACAGACCCAATAAAAATAGCAAACTTTGGGAATTTCCCATCTAACACTATACAGTGTAACATCACTGTATAATATTTGAAGGAATATCATTAGGATCATATGATTTCCTTAAAAACAACCTGTTTTCCAACAGGAGAAGACAAACCACACCGTGCTGGAAGGCAAAGCACACACACTCTCAGAACTAGGAGGCTCAGTGTTTACAGGGGCATTGGACACCTTCTGGGTCCCCAGGTAATGTAGCAAGAGCTTAAAGATTAAAACAACAACAGCAGCAAAACAAGCCAGCAACTCATTCCTTCATTCACTAAAAAATGCTTCTCGAAATTCCTCTCTGGGCTATGGATCTTTGTGCCACCAAACTCAGTTCAGAAATTGTAGAAAACAGAGTGGAAAAAATGAAATACAAGTCTGCCACAAGCTATTCAAGGGTGTGTGTGTTCTTCAAACATTTATGCATCTCTCTATTCATGTAACTTTTTGTATATTTTCAAAGATGGTGGACACATGGGTAGACATTCTGCTCCTCTCACTGAACATTAATAGCTTAAACACCTTCCATGTTGCAACATAGTTTTCATAATCATCATTTTATTCTACCAGAATTTAATTTAACCAGAATGCTCTGCAGTTGGTTGTTTAAGTTTTCCTTATGTTTTATTGCAAATAACACGAGTGAAAATCTTCATGATCACAACTTTTGTTTTTTTTAGGTTGTTTCCTTTGAATCGATCTCTCAAAATATTAAAGTATGGGAGTGATTTTTTCTCTTTAACTACTTATCTTAATTTTAAACAATATTGATTATCTCCTTTCCAGA
>NW_004443981.1:13748530-13758128 GCF_000243295.1 Trichechus manatus latirostris
GTTATCCATCACCACTCAGACGGAGTCTTCCTGCCTGGCGCGCCACCGCCTGCTCTCTCGGAGCCTTGGTCTCTGTCCTTAATGCTCATGTTTTTCCTCCTTCTCCCTTGTGCCCCTTAATGTTCCTGCTTCTCTTTCTTTCTTCCTTTCCCTCTTTGTGCTTATGAGTATAGGGGCCAAGCAAAAAAAAAAAAAAAAAAAAAACACAAAACAAAAAAGCCCGCCTACGAGAGAGAAAGAGAGAGATTTCACATCATTTCTATTCTTCTTGTTCAACTCACATGCATTTGGAAAACGCTGAAGCACCAAGTCAATGAAGATGCAAAATGTGCAGAAGAAGAGTGCTGCCTTTTTCTATAATAAATAGTATCCCCGGGGTGGGAGGAAGGGAGCTACCTTAATACATTTCTGCAGGAACACTGTGGAGTGGAGGGAGGTCTTCAGCTTATACATTGTTTGGAACATAAATCAGTTGATACTTTACATTGAACATAAATTTGCAAATAGAGAAAAATTGGACACTGAGTATTCATCTATCAGTATAACCTAAAGAGCCCATAAATAAATAAGTTCAAGAACCACATGCCCTAGTAATATAATCAAGGCACCCTGCTAATAATGTTTTGAGAATGTTTCCATTGGCTGTGTTTTTATTCAATTGGTTGGGCCACCAGCAAATAGACAAAAAATCGCAGGGATCGATAGTCTTTTCCCTTCACACCACATTTTAGGGGAACAGGAATTAGTTAGGGAAGCTTTATAAAACACATAGAAAACCTGTTGCACAGAACATATACTTTGTAGTCTTATTACTATACAGTGAAAGTTACTGTGAAATGTTTTGCAAAGACCAAAGAAAGTCAAGGTCACTAGGGATGGAATGCTATGGAACAACAGGTTATGTGGTTTTGACTCATAAAGGTGAAAGTTATTAATTGAATTGACTCTAATGGTAGTTCTTAAAATTAATCCTTTCCTTTTCTTCTTTTAATGCCCATTCCACCCACCACCCTCCTTTATGTATATGTATATATATATATATATACATATATATATATATTTCACTTTTGTTTTGTTTTAAATTAGAAAAGATAAATAGGACATATAGGTAAATAATACAAGCTTTCAATAACTATTTCCTGAAAGGCAGACCCAATGTGTTAGCCCTGCCTGGATAGCCTTTGAAAAAGAAATACTGATGCTTATACCCCCATCCACAATAAATTGAACTGGGATTTCAAATGCAGAGCAGTCTCTGAGTTCCTATGTATTTTAATAGTAAGTGCTCTATATGGTTCCCTCTATTTGTCATTTTAATTGTCCCCAGATCTTTCTGGAATTTTCTAGAATCTTCTACATTGATTAAGAAATGCATTAAAGTAGTCCCTAATACCTGCTTCTTGTTTTTAATGTTAAAAAGACAAAAACAAGGGGAGTCACTTTCTCATGCATAGGGAATTTGTGGCTACCTATACATGTGTGCTGAGAATTTTAAGTATTATCTCACTTACCTTCACAACAACTCTATATTTGTTGTTGTTCGGTGCAGTTGAGTTGGTTCCAGTGCAGAGTGACCCTGTGTACGACAGAATGAAACACCATCCTCACAATCGTTGCTATGTTTGAGCCCACTGTTGCAGCCCCTGGGCCAATCCATCTTGTTGAGGGTCTTCCTCTTTTTCACTGACCCTCTACCTTACCAAGCATGATGTCCTTCTCCAGGGACTGGTACCTCCTGATGACATAGCCAAAGTAAGTGAGACCATGTCTTACCATCCTCACTTGTAAGGAACATTCTGGCTGTCCTTCTTCTAAGACAGATTTGTTCGTTCCTCTGGCAGTCCATGGTATATTCAATATTCTTTGCCAACACCATAATTCAAACGTGTCAATTTTTCTTCAATCTTCCTTTTTTCATTGTCCAGCTTTCATATGCATATGAGGCGATTGAAAACACCATGGTTTGGGTTAGGTGCAGCTTAATCCTCAAAGCAACATCTTTGCTTTTTAACTCTTTAATAAAGAAATCCTTTTCAGCAGATTCATCTAATGCAATATGTCATTTGATTTCTTGACTACTGCTTCTGTGGGTGTTGATTGTGGATCCAAGTAAAATGAAGTTCTTGACAACTTCAATCTTTTCTCCATTTATCATGATGTTGCTTACTGGTCCAGTTGTGAGAATTTTTGTTTGCTTTATGCTCAGGTGAAATCCATGCTGAAGGCTGTGGCCTTTGATCTTCATCAGTGCTTCAAGTCCTCTTCACTTTCAGTTCTTGCTATGAGGCAGGGTTGATAACAACATTAAAATCGGTGGAGCAGGAGGGTCGATGTCCTCAGGAAGCACGTTGACGTAGGGTCAGCAGATGAGCGGGGACGAGAGTTTCTTGAGGTTCTTTCGGCAGCTCCCTGCTGAGCCAAATAGCTGGCCCACAGCAGGTCTTGGGGGAGCAAGGGGCCTGTCTGTTTTCCTCACGGCTGGGGCCTAGGATTTAGTACACATCTTGGCACGCGGAAGAATGCAATTACTTCTTGTGGGTTCAGTGGATGAATGAGCAGAGGTATGGCGCACGTTAATATTTCTGAGTGTGACTTCATAGGCAGAATTCGCGTTGGGCAGGTTTCTCAGGGTCCCCTCTGGGCAAACTACTGCTCCCTGAGGAAGGATTATACCTAGATACATAATCCTGCCTTCTCAAGTGACAGAGCTTCCCATGTCTGCCTGCACCCCCAGATAACAGACATCCCAAACAAAACACTGAGTCTGTAACATAAGAAAGGGGGCACACGAGCCAGGAGGCTTCCTGTCTCCTTTTCTGTGCCACCATCTACCTGGATTAATTTTGTACATTTGTATTTGTTTACTTTCATTTATTCATCCAACAAATGCTTTTTGAGCATCAAACAGGCTTTATGTCTGTACCTTGCTAAAGGAGTCCTGGTTGTGCAGTGGTAAAGCACTCAGCTTCTAACCAGAAGGTTGGTGGTTTGAACCCACCAGCCGCTCCACGCAAGAAAAATGTGGCAGTCTGCTTCTGTAAAGATTACAGCCTTGGAAACCCTATGGGGGCCATTCTACTCTTTCCTATCGGATTGCTCTGAGTTGGAATTGACCATGGCGGCAGGTTTAAAGGTACCTTGCCGGGTGTGAGGGTGTTGATGTCGTTGTTAGCTGCCGTTGAGTTGGCCCTGCCTCATGGCAGCCCCGTGCACAATGGAACAAAACACTTCCCGGTCCTGCACCAACACTATGATTGGTTGTGGATCAGACCAGTGTGTTGCTTGCATAGGGCTTTTATTGGCTGATTTTCAGAAGTAGATCACCCGGCCTTTTTTCCTAGTCCATGTTAGTCTGGAAGCTCTGCTGAAACCTGTTCAGCATCCTAGCAACATGCAAGATACTACAGTCTGATTATTTGCCCGTTGCCCTGAGTAGGAAGCAAGGTCCATGGACTCAGGGGTCATAAACAAGCCTTGTTTGTCACTGCAGGGCAGGCCCTCCACTACCATTTTGCTGAACAAATGTACAAAGGAATGAAGGAGCCACACCCTGTGCTGGACACTGGGGATGCACAGTTGGTTCAGAAACACTCCCCGCCTTGCCCTGAAGGGTCCCCCACTCTAAGAAGTTGCACTTACCCCTAAACCACACCGGAGACTGTAACAATGTATCACGTGTCAATGTAGAAACATGCCATCAACAGGTAACTGCTGGTGTTTGTGAACGCTTGCCCCAGTGTAATGAGCCCGCGAGAGTCAGGGATCTTGTCAAACTCATCTTTGAATTCCCCAGGGCACCCACCATGGGGCACTGCCCCTCGTAGGTGCTTTGTAAGTGCTGGTGAACCTGACATTTGAATGAAGCCTTCAGGCCACTCCATGTCAGAACCCGCAGGCTTAATGTAACAATGTTGACCAAAGATAGAAATGTAACTGAGTAGGAGTAGAGTTGCCATTTATTGAGTTCTTACTGTGTATCAGCACAGGCTAAACACTGTACAGACATGTCATTTAATCCTGACAGTAACCCACGGGCTACATTCTCGGGTTCTTGCTTTATAGGATCAGACACTTACCTGGGTTAAGATGTGCTTGCAGGGTTACACAGCTGAGTAGTGACACACCCAGGGTCCCACACCAAGTCAGGCTGTTTCTTGAGCCTATGCCCTAAACCATGGGAAGAAATTGGTCCCTCAAACAAATGCCAGCACATCGTTCCCCCCCGTGGATGATCCACTTATTGTCCACTTGCCGTTCTGATCAGAATACATCTAAATCTCAGTACTGAGAAAGGTTTCATAAATTGTCCCATATTCATCTCCACCTAATATCTAGGTGATTGTTTTTATTGTTGCTAGTTGATGTCCCACCGGCTCCGACTCATGGTGACCTTAATTATAACAGAACAAAATATTGCCCAGTCCTGTGCCACCTTCGCAACCATTGGCATATTTGAGTCCATGGGTGAAGCTATTGTGTCAATCCATCTCATTGAGGGTGTCCCTCATTTTGGCTGACCCTCTGCTTCACCAAGCACGGTGATCTTTTCTAGTGATTGGGCTTTCTGATGTTGTGTCCAAAGTGAGAGAGTGAAGTCTCACCATCCTCACTTCTAAGGAGCATTCTGGCTATGTATCTAGGTAATGCTTCCTACATTGCCTTTATTTTTACAATTGTTTGACATTTGCTATAAAACTCCTAGCTCCCTGCTGTAATGTTCATGATCTAATTGGGCACGGAGTGTGTTATTTTTTTATTCCTAATAAATTTACAAAGCTGGGTGGAATCCACCTGGAATTTACATGCAGAGAGGAATTCTCATCAAAAAACTAATATTCTGCTTCTGTCATTGACAGTTGTACAGGATTCTATTAGCACTTGATTAAAGTACATGGAGAGATATAACACCCCTCCACACACTCCAAAAAGAAACAAAGACAGAAAGGAGTAAGGAAAACCAGAAATCATCTGAGCATTTGTGGTAGGTGTCTTCTATTTCCACAGGGTTTTATTTAGATATTGTTTTTCAAATCTACCATCTGCAAGTCCAGAACAATTTCAGGCCCATAGACTTTCACAGTGGTTTATTATTATTATTTTTTGTATCTAATGTTATGAAGTTACTTTATTAAGATTGGAGTTTATGCTATAAATTGAATTAAGGCACAAATATATACAGTTCATTTTGTCTTTCAGCGCTGCCCCTCTCTTACTTTCTCTTGTGATAAAGAAAACCATTAGCTTCTGTCAGAACCACAAGGAAGGAGATCATTTTTATTGAAATAAGAACAAAATGATCGTGTCAGGCACTGAGTCCGAGAGATAAAATATTACATCTAATAAACATGCTACATATGGGATTCGACAAGGGGTCCTTGAATTACGGAACAACAGAAGCTACAGAAAAACAATAACATTAATACTGAAAAATAATGACTAACATTTTCATCTTGGAGAAACCTGCATTTTAATAAACAGAATGGAAATTTGGGAATCTCTGGGAAAGCAGCTTGATGATATCCAGCATATTGGAGGGGTGGTCTAAGGAGGACCAATGGAATGGTGGACACAAGTGTCCAAGGTGACCAAGAATTAAAACAAACAAACAAAAACAACAACAGCAAAAAACAACAGGAGACTTCATTGCTCGAGGCAGATTTGTCAATCCACGTTTAAAATATTGTAGAGAAGCAAATTAAGTCATAGACAGGAGGGAACTAAATTATGGTGGGTGAAAGTTTCAAAAAAAAAAAAAGATCCCTAGTGGCTACCTGGTGCGCCAGGTGAAGAAACTTTCTGAGTCTGTGTCCAGCCCAATGGTGAGTGAGTGACTGATGAACGAGGTCTGCTTTAAGGATGAGGAGGTAGGGTGAAGGATCAAGTGGGAGGATTCTTGGCATGCTATTATTGTTAGCTGTTATTGTTCTTATCTGCCATGAGTTGGCTCTGAATCATGGCAACCCCACGTATAACAGAATGAGATGTTGCCCAGCCCAGCGCCATCTTCATGATCATTGGTATGTTTGAGCCCGTTGTGGCTATTGTGTCAGTCCATCTCACTGAAGGCCTCTCTCATTTTCACTGACCCTTCAGTTTATCAAACATGATGTTCTTCTCTAACAATTGATCTTTCTTTATGACACGTCCAACGTAAATGAGCTGAAGTCTTGCCATCCTAGTTTCTAAGCAGTATTCTGATTGTATCCTTCAAAGACTGATTTGTTCATTCTTCTGGCAGTCCAGTTCTTGCCTTACTACTCTATATTTGCCATCATTGGCCTAACTGTCCACAGGGAACACTTGGCAAGTCTGGAGACATATGTCTTGGTTGTCATAACATGGAGGGAGGGACGCTACCAGCATCATCTAGTGGGTAGAAGCCAGGGATGCTGCTGAGCAGCCTACAATGCCCAAGATGGTCCCACCACAAAGAGTTTTCTGGCTCTAAATGTCAATTGTGTCAAGGGTGAGAAACTGTGGTCTAAGTCTGCTTTTTCCCAATTCCCAGTTAAAAAACAAACAAAAAAAAGCCCCATCTGCTTCCAACTGACAGGTCAGGACCTCGACCATGTCCCCGTGAAATCACACCAGTGCCCCTGTGGGACACTGTCTTTGGCAGTGTCTTAGCTTCTGTGCCAGACTTTCAGGTCAGATGGACATGGTCCACCCAGGATCATGTGTGGGCTCATTAGAGGATCCAGGTCTTCACTTGACTCATCACGCTGGTGTAGTATTTAAAAAAAAAAAATAGAGTATTGTTATTAACAGCTTCAAAAACTATGATAATCAGTGAATGCTTATAATAACTATCACTTACTGAGTTACTACAAATGAGCCCTAGTGGCTCAGTGGTTAAGCGCTCAGCTGCTAACCCAAAGGTTGGCAGTTCAAACCCATCAGTTGCTCCATGGGAGAAAGATGTGCCAATCTGCTTCTGTAAAGATTGTTGTTAGGTGCCGTTGTGTTGGTTCTGACTCATTGCGACCCTATCTTTGTACAACAGAATGAAACACCTCCTTGTCCTGTGCCATCCTCATAATCGTTGTTATGCTTGAGCCCATTGTTGCAGCCACTGTGTCAATCCATCTCGTTGAGGGTCTTCCTCTCTTTCACTGACACTGTACTCTACCAAGCACTATATCCTTCTCTGAGGACTGGTCCCTCCTAATAACACATCCAAAGTGTGTGAGATGAAATCTTGCCATCCTTGCTTCTAACGAACATTCTGGCTGTACTTCTTCCAAGACAGATTCGTTTGTTCTTCTGGCAGTCCGTGGTATATTCAATATTCTTCACCAACACTGCAATTTAAAGGCATCAATTCTTCTCTGGTCTTCCGCATTCATCATCCAGCTTTTGCATGCGTATGAGATGATTGAAAACACTATGGCTTGGGTCAGGCATAACTTCAGTCTTCAAGGTGATGTCTTTACTTTTTAACAATATTAACAGGGATAGAAAATAGTTAACTGATCTCCATGAAATTAATCAGAAGAAAAGAAAAGTCACTTCCATGCTGTCCCTCCCCTCCTTGTTAGAAAGGCATTGGCTGTGTCTGTAACATGTGTGAAGTTGAGGATTTTCTCCATAGATTACTTGTTTCCAAGAAAACATACTGCGAAAGTCCCACAAGCGTCAGACTCAGGCCTCTGCCCCAACTTGACCAGAGGTGCAGTTTCCTGCCTGTGTGCCTGGATTTTGTTCCAGCAACATGGTTACCTGATGTATTTCAGTACCAGTGATCACAGCAAACATTCACCATTCACGAGCACCTGGTACGCACAGTTTATGGCGCACTAGCTGGGAGTTGGAAGTTAAGGACCTGGCCCCTAGTTGTGTGCCCTGTGAGAAGGAGACAGGAATTTGAACCCAAAGCTACTGACCATAAAGCTACTCAGATAATTTTAGCTACAGGATTCTATCTCCAACTTCCTGATGCCAGTGATGTATCCATTTCTCTGAAATTATGACCATTGTTGAAACTGGGTGATGGGTGAATGCTTATGCTTTTCTCTCTACTTTGCTATATATTTGAATGTTTCCATAATAAAAGATTTAAAAAAATAACAATTCTCCTTCTCATCTTCCCACAGAAAACAGAATCACTCTTCACGTGCTTGATTTTAACCTAAGTGCCCAAAGACAGTTTTCCAGTTGCCTGGAATCCAAATGTATACGTTTCCTTTTTTCTTTTTTTCTGGAAAAGTCTCAGTCTCCTGGCAGAGACTTGGCACTTAGATGGCACATGGAGCCACGTGCTTCCTAAAAGTGCCTACAGGAGAATGTCATCTTCTTCCTGTGCTTTCCTTGCCTGACACTGTGCTGGCCGTTGGCCTGGACCCAGGGGTAACGTGTGGAGCCCCTGCCTGGTGTGGAATCTCCCTTAAGCTCAGTGGCCCAGCTGCCTGACTTGCTGGCATGCAGATACCAAGGTAACCCAAGAAACGACTTCAAAGGAGACTTACAGACATGTTCCCTCATACCTCTCTCGCCTGCTCATATTTTAAACTCCGAGCAGAGTGAGAGAGAGAAGTTGAGGAGAGCAGGGACAGAGAGACACCAGCTCCTGAATATTTCACAAGCTTGTCTGCCCTGCAACAGGCTCTAGAGTCACCTTCAGAGAAAAAGTAAGGAAACAAGTACAGTGGCCTCGCTGGGTAAATGTACCCAAGAAAACTCCTGTTTTTCCCCATCAAAATGAAAGCAGTAGCAGAGGCTTGGTATATCAGATAAATTTTGCTATTAATCACGTAAGCATAATCCTCGTCTCAAGCAGTGTGCTAAAAATAGACATTGTGAATATAAACTGCACCTTTCTAACCTGACTGCTGTTTGGGAGATTAGAAAGCATTGTCTGAGAAGCCAGCACTTTCCTCCCTGCTTTCTTCTCTCTCTCTCCACCTTCCTCCCCACCCATAATCACAGATTCTGTACCTTTAGATGGGCTTGATCCATGATTCCATTGAAAAGAACTTTGGGACTTATACAAGGCATCCTTTTAGGCTCTCTGCAAGCATCTAAATGTGACCTTTCTGTTAGCAGATTTGAGATTTTCTGTGCTAAGATACATTCTGACTCTGGGTAATTTAACCACGTTATTGCTTCCATTTATTTCAAAAGAATCCAGTGTTGCTACTGTGTATCTAATGCAGTGCAAACACTGCAGAAACAGGAAGAAATACTTCCACTACCACTACTACTACTGATGATGATGATGATGGTGATGATGATGATGATGGTGATGATGATGATGATGATGATGATGGTGATGATGATGGTGATGGTGATGGTGATGGTGACGGTGATGGTGATGATGGTGATGATGGTGATGATGATGATGATGATGGTGATGATGATGATGGTGATGGTGATGATGGTGATGGTGATGATGATAATGATGATGGTGATGATGATGGTGATGATGATGATGGTGATGATGATGATGATGGTGATGATGATGATGATAATGATGATGATGGTGCTGATGATGGTGATGATGATGGTGATGATGATGGTGATGATGATGATGGTGGTGATGATGATGATGGTGATGATGATGATGATGATGGTGATGATGATGATGGTGATGATGATGATG
>NW_004443981.1:13758228-13765941 GCF_000243295.1 Trichechus manatus latirostris
TGATGATGATGATGGTGATGATGATGATGGTGATGATGATGATGATGATGGTGATGATGATGATAACAACAATGAGCAAGAAGCCTTGATCTTGAGTTACCCCCAGTGGGACTCAATGCCCAGAAGTGGACAGATGGGACAGCTGTAAGGGGTGTGGAAGAAGTACAGACCTAACGGCAGGAGTGGAGAAGAGGATGTGGAGATAATTTTGTGCAGGAAGAGCTGGAGGTGGGGTTCGAAGGTGAGTGGGAGTTTACTGGAGGGTGGGGGCTGGGATGAAGAGCTTTCTAGGCAGAGGGAATGGCAAAGAAATGGTGGAATGAGAGTCGATGTTGTGGTCCAGAACCTGCAATGAGTCTCAAACAATGATGAACATGAGGTTAAGGTGAAGAGCAGCCTGATTCAAAGCCTAGACATGGCCCTCAGGGTTATAGGAAGCCAGCAAAAGGATAAATCTGGGAAGGACAGAGCCATGTTGGGTTATTTATTTATTTTTAGACTGCCTTGTTGTTGTTTTTAGTGGTAGTTGAATCAGCTCCAACTCATGGAAACCTTCTGTATAACAAAACTGAATGTTGCCTGGTCCTGTGCCATCTTAATGAGCATTGGTATGTTTGAGTCCATATTGCGGCCATTGTGCCAATCCACCTCAGTGAGAGTTTCCCTTGTTTTTGCTGACCCTCTACTTTATTAAACATTATGTCCTTTACTAGTGGTTGGTGTTTTCTAATGATGTGTCCAAAGAAAGTGAGCCAAAGTCTCACCATCCTGGCTTCTAAGGAGCATTTTGATTGTATTTCTTCTAAGACTGATTTGTCTTTTCTTCTGGTAGTCCATAGTATATTCAATATTCTTCGCCAACACCACAACTCAAATGCATCAATTCTTCTTTGGTCTTCCTTTTTTCTTGTTCAGCATTCACATGCATTTGAGGAAATTGAAAATACCATGACTTGGGACAGGCACATCATAGTAATCAAAATGACACCTTTGCCTCATTGAGGTATAATTCATGTACAATGAACTGCTCACATTTAAAATGCATAGTTTGATAAATTTTGACATCTAGGTATATCCACAAAAACCATCACTACAATCAAGATAATGAACAAAACTATAACTCCCAAAACATTCCTTGGTGCACGTTTTATCTCTCCCTCTCGCCCTTCCTTGGACTCTACCCTCAGGTGGCCACTGATCTACTTTCTGTCACTATGGATTAGTTTGTTCTTTTGTGTCTGTTTTCTTTTACTCAGTACAATTATGATGCACTTCACCTATGTTGTTGAGTGTATCAGCTGTTCGTTCCTTTTTATCACTGAGTAGTACTCCGTTGGATGGCTACACCATAATTTACTTATTTATCTACTCATCTGCTGATGGACATTAGGGTTGTTTCCAGTTTGGGGCTATGACTAGTAAAGCTGTTATAAGCATCCATGTAAGAGTCTTTATATGGACATATGCTTTCCTTTTTCTTGGGTAAGTACCTAGGAGCAGAATGCCTGGGTCATATGATAGATACATGTTCAACTTTTTAAGAAATTGTCAAACTGGTTTTCAAAGTGGCTGTGCTGTTTTATAGTTCCATCAGGAGTGTATGGAAGTTGCAGTTGTTCCACATTTTCAATAATACTTGGTGTGATTGTTAAAGTTGTGTGTCAACTTGGCTGGGCCATGATTCTCAGTGGTCTGGCAGTTATAATGTAGTTTGGGAGTCATTTACTGATGTAATAACCCCCATGATGAAATCTGATACAGTGTGATCATCTCCATGATGGAATCTGCAGTGAGTAACCAATCAGTTGAAAGGGCGTTTCCTTGGGGATGTGGCCTGCATCCAATATAGGCGAACTTTCTGGCAACACTCATGGGCTTTTGCTCACTCTGGATCCTGCAGCTGGCTCCTGTTCATCTGACCGCTGGTTCTTGGGACTTGAGTTAGCAGCTTACCTGCCTTCTTACCTGCTGATCTTCCAATTCATCAGCTTCCACAGCCTGTGAGTCAGAGGCCTGCTGTCTGACCTTCTGATCTTGGATTCACCAGCCCTTGCGGCTGTGTAATTCAGCAGAAGCCTCCAGCCTGACCCAAGGACTTGGGACTTTCCAGCTTCTACAACTCTCTCTATATATTTATACACTGCACTGGTTTTGCTTCTCTAGAGAACCCAGCCCAAGACACTTGGAATGTTCAGTCTTTTTACTTTTAACCACTTTAATGGAGTGGAGTGACATCTCTCTGTCTTCACTATTTTAATCTTTATAACTAGATTTAAGCAATCAATTTATGATGTGCCTTGGTATGGTTTTAGCCATATTTCTTGTGCTTGGGTTTCACTGATCATTTTGGATCTGTAAGTTAAGTTTCCATCAAATTTGAAAAAAAAAAAGGATGTTCTTTCAAATATTTTTCTGTCACTTGTAAGCAACCTGTAAAATGACCCCTGATGACCCCTGCCTCCTGATATGTATGACCTTGTGTAACACCCTCCCAAGTTATGCCACGGTTGGTTGATGTGACCGTTAGAATGTGGCAGAAGTGATGGCACATCACTTCCAAGATTAATTTATAAAATACACTGTAGTTTCTGTTTTGCGCTCTCTCTCTGTCTCTCACTGGGAGAAACCAGCTGCCATGTTGTAAGGACACTCAAGCAGCCCTGAGGCAAATCCTATGTGGAGAAGAACTAAGGCCTGCCAGCAGCTACACAAGCGAGCTTGGAAGCAAATGCTTTCTTACTAGAGCCTCAGATTGACTACATCCTGAGCCCACAGCTTAAATGAGAGACCCTGAGCTGAAGTATCCTGCTAAGGTGTTCTCAGGTTCTTGACTTTAGAAACTAATGATATAATAGATGATGTTTTAAGTTGCTAAGTTTTGGAATAAGTGCTCATGCAGCAACAGAAAACAAATGCAGCCTTTCCTCCATTTTCTTCTACTTCTTACACATATATTAAGGGGAATGACATTGTCCCACAGCTCGCTGATACTCGATTCATCCCCCCTCCCCCCATCTTGTTTTTCTCTGAGTTTCATTTTGGAAAAATGACTATTGCTAGAACTTCAAGTTTAATAGTATTTTCTTCTTCAATATCTAATCTGCTGTTAGTACCATTCAGTGTATTTTTCAGTTTAGGTAATTTAGTTTTCATCTCTAGAAGTTCCATTTGCTGTTTTTTATATTTTTTATCTCCGTACTTAACTTTTTGAATGTATGAAATACAACTATAACAATGGTTTTCATATTCTTATCTACTAATTCTATTATCTGTACCATTTGCCCTATTTCTGCCTCAGTGTCCTATGGTTTGAAAACTCTTTGGGGAAGTTTATGTTTCAGTTTATGTGTTGCCCATCTTTCAGGGATCACTGCTTTTGTTGTCTGATGTTAGTGCATTTAGTAACCCTTTTTTTGCCCAGCAATGCATACAGCGGTCATGAATTTTTCAGCCTCTGGGTTTACTGGGAGGCTGCTCTCCCACTGACAGCACAGGCTGCTCCAAGGCAGGAGCCTTTATAACTGTTTGAAACTAAATAAAGAGGCATGTGCCACAAATTACTGTTTTTACAGGGTATTGTATGAGGTGTCTGAATTTTTGGTAGGAAAAATAGAAATTTTGAAAATTGTTGTTACACGTATGTATCAATAGACCCCGATAGGGACTCTGGGGGATAATTAGGGATACTTCATATATACCACTAAACACTTAGGCTAGGCTTGTGGGAGGGGGCAAAGAAAGAAAATCCATACTACCTACCAAAAATTCAGACACGCTCAATGACTCAGCATGCTTTCATTAATGAAAATACAAGGTATAAACAAAAATTTCAAAGCAGAAAATAATTGGGTCACACCAAAGGGTTAAAACTGTCATTTCATATATTTAGTCTTTTTGTTTTTTTTTCTTCACTTGTTTCAGGTGAGAGCATAAATGTGGCCCCTGTTATCCCATGCAGTCTGGAAACAGAAGTCTTCCCATGCGGTGTTTTTGAAGGCTCTTTGGCTGGTGTGTGCAGCATGAACTGGGATGGTTAGGGAGGAGGTGGGACACCCTTTAGGAGACTAGTGATATGTCTTCACGAGAGATGTGAGGGTTTGTGGAATGTGGGAAAGTGGGAAAGGAGAAGAGGGGAAGGGATTTGGAGATATAAAGAAATTAGAACCCTTTCTCTGATTAAATGTAGACTGAGTGAGGCATAAAGTGCCAGTCCTCGTTTTCTGCCCTAGGTGAGCAGGTGAATCATCTTCAGATCTTTCTGGATTTTCACGGGACTCTGCCTGTATGACTTCGTTCTGGGACAAACCATACACTTCACTGCTTCCCCCCAACATGGACCATTTGCTTCCTGATTATGCCATAGAACATGACAGGAAAATGTTTAAAAAATGCATGGGAATGTAGAAAAGACATCAAGTTCTAAAAGGCATAAGAAGATAGGTGAATGTTATCTAAAGTAGAAAAAAAATGATACCTTACAATAGGTCTAATCTCTGTGGTCTTCTCCTAGAGTTTAAGACTCTTTCTGTTTCTAGATAACCACTTCATCTTGCCCATTGGTGAGTATTTTTTTCTATGTAATTCATGTTCTTCTGCTATTATTCTTTCCAGAGACTCAATCATATTTAAATTAAAAAAAAAATCACACACCTTATTAATTAAAACACAGATGAGAGCAATTGATAATTCATGCAAAGGAAAGAAAATGTCTTCTCTATAAATATTTCTCATCTTGATTCTTTAGGTGCTTATTATTTAAGCTCTACACCAAACTGTAATTAATAATAACCACTTAGATGAGCACAACAGTTCACAGTATAGAAAGCTCTTCTTTTATCTACCATTTAATTTCATCTTTACAGCCATCTTATGAAGTGGGCAGGGCAAGGATTAATTGCCCTGCACTTTACAGAGGAAGAAACCAAGACTGTCGGAATAGAAATAGCAAACAGTTGGCAAGCAGTAGAATCTGACTCCATGTTCAGTGGGTTTCCGACTCTCTCATGCCTTGGGCTGTTCTCACAACTGAAGAATGAAGGAATTGTATTTTCCAAGTGGGATCTAGCTCTTGACATGATTCTAAACTGCTGAAGCAGGTGAGTAGAAGCCCTAGCAACAGGAGAATTTAGGGGAAATAAAACACTGCTTCTTTCAGATCCTCTGAATGACAGCTTGATGGCTATATCAACACAACTTCACAACCAAAGAGAGAAGACAGAAGCAACCCTGTCTCACCAGTTATTTGCTGCCATATGAGGCAAATAAGAAAGAGTACATTTCAGTCACTTTTGAAATGAATTAATTTTTCAGTACAGAAGTAAACCATCCGGGTTTCAGCATAATGTCAGCCAATCTGGATTGCATCTATAAAAGTAATCTAAATAGTTTTACTTGAAGTATCAGAGCAATGTTTTTAATTTACCTTAATGGCTATTTTTGGAAACCCTGGTGGTGTAGTGGTTAAGAGCTATGGCTGCTAACCAAAACTTCAGCAGTTCAAACCCACCAGGCACTCCTTGGAAACGCTATGGGGCAGTTCTACTCTGTCCTGTAGGGTTGCTGTGAGTCAGAATCGACTAGATGGCAATGGGTTTTGGGAATGGCTTTTTTAATTGTATGTTAAATGAAGGTTTACAGAACAAACTAGCTTCTCATTAAACAGTTAGTACACATATTGTTTTATGACATTGGTTAACAACCCCACAACATGTCAACACTTTCCCTTCTCAACCTTGGGTTCCCTATTACCAGCTTTCCTGTTCCCTCCTGCCTTCTAGTCCTTGCCCCTGGGCTGCTGTGCCCATTTAGTCTTGTTTTGTTTTGTGAGCTTCTCTAATCTTTGGATGAAGGGTGAACCTTAGGAGTGACTTCATTACTGAGCTAAAAGAGTGTCTGTGGGCCATACTCTCAGGGTTTCTCCAGTCTCTGTCAGGCCCGTAAGTTTGGTCTTTTTTTGTGAGTTGCAATAGTGCTCTACATTTTTCTCCAGCTCTGCCCAGGACCCTCTATTGTGATCTCTGTCAGTGCAGTCAGTGGTGGTAGCTGGGCACAATCTAGCTGTACTGGACTCAGTCTGGTGGAGGTTGTGGTAGTTGCGGTCCATTAGTCCTTTGGACTAATCTTTTCCTTGTATCTTTAGTTTTCTCCATTCTCCCTTGCTCCAGAAAGGGTGAGATCAGTGGAGCATGTTAGATGGCCTTCTTAGTGCAGTAGGCAGCACGTCAGTCTCGTAATCTGAGGGAATGGCTATTTTTAATTTCCTCTTTACCACAAAAGTCCTAAGGTGATGCAAATGGTTAATGCAGTCAGCTGCTACCCAAAAGACTGGAGGTTCAAATCCACCCAGAGATGCCTTGGAAGAATGGCCTGGTAGTCAACAGGTAGTCCCTGACTTATGACAGGTTTCCGTTCTGATGACATCGTCCTAAATTGGTTTTGATGTAAGTCGAATACTTCATTTATTTATTTTTTTAGTTTTCATTATTATTAGCTGTTATTATCAGTATATTTATAAATCTGATCTTTATTTGTCTTCAGCAGTTGGCATGAGAATGATAACATCAGCAAACTACGAGCTGCAACATTAAAAAAATGTCCGATGGTTGTTAGTGCTGTTCGTCATAACAGGAATATGTCGTAAATCGGGGACTACCTGGACTTCCAGAAAGTTAGTCATAGAAAACCCTGCAGAGCACAGTTCTACTCACATACAGCTGGAATCGACTTGACAGCGACTGGTTTTTAACACATGGGTCTAGCAAGGAGCCCTGGTGGCATAGTTGTTAAGCATTCAGCTGCTAACCAAAAGGTTGACAGTTCAAATTGACAAGCTACTCCTTGGAAGCCATATGAGACAGTTCTACTCTGTCCTATAGGGTCCCTATGAGTTGGAATTGACTCCACGGCAACGGGTTTTGGCCTAGGAATTCTCTGAAATCACAGAGCCTGGATGGAAATTTTGGATTCAGAATGAAGGCCCAGCTCAAGCTCCCTTTCCCCTGGAAAAGTCTGTTCTCGCATCCCATGCCACAGAGAACTTTCTCTTCTTTGGACCACCCAACTAACGCTAGCTTCTTAAGACAGTGGACCTAAAGTTCATCTGAGTTTTCCCAAGAAAGTCTAATGTGGCTGACCTCACTGTCAGGCCCCTTACCCAGGGCATGGCCTTAGCCAATGATTGGCTGATAAGGAGTATAAAAGCCTCACCCGGTCTTCCAGGCAGGACAACCCTGTGGTACCATTCATGCTTCAGAGCTCCCCACGGTATCAGGCTCAGGCTAGCCTTCAGCTGAAGCCACATCTTTCTGGAGCTTCTTCCCTGGCCCTAACTTGTTCCTACATCGCTTATAAGTCTCTCCTGAGAGCTGTCCATCAATCAGTGACTTGCAAAATGATTCCTGCTCTGGCTTTTAGCTAGGAAACCTCACTAAAGCACAGTGCACCATGCAGCTCCAGGTCTGCTGAGCAGGGAGGAGAGGGGATGGCTCCTGGAGACGTGTAGGGAAACTTCACTGTCCAGCGGGGCCTGCATGCCACTTTGAAGGATGCATTGGAAAGAAGATGGTGGCAAAGGGATGACACATGTCGAATACCTATCCAGGCCCTGGTGTGTAATACCTGCTCAAGAAAGGCTGGTTTTCCTCCTTTCTTTCCCAATGTAGGAGCCCTGGTGGTACAGTGGTTAAGCACTCAGCTACTAACTGAAAGGTCAGC
>NW_004443981.1:13766041-13790487 GCF_000243295.1 Trichechus manatus latirostris
AAGTTGAGTATTTAGAGGGTTAAAATGTTGTGGGGTTGTTAACCAATGTCATAAAACAGCATGTGTGTTACTGTTACATGAGAAACTATCTGTTCTGTACGCCTTCACCTGAAATACAATAAAATATTTAAAAAAAAAAAAAAAAAAGGTTTGATTGCCTGGAACCCAAGAACCTGGTGGGGAGTGGGAGGTGAGAGTTGGGTCCCCAAGAGATCTATGTGCTGCACTTTTTCTTGCACTCATTGAAGAGCCAAAAGAGGTCGTAAATCAGGAGGTTGGTACTATTAGATCTATGCTTTGAAAAGATAATTCTGGTGTCAGTGGGAGGACGGATGGGAGCAGTAAGACAGGGAGAACAGATAGACCGTATTTGCAACCGTTGAGCCAAGAGAAGCTTTAGAGATAGAGACGATTGCATGACAGGAGTGGAGGGCTTAGGGTTGGGGATATATTCAAGAGATTTTTAAAAGAATGAATCTTCAGCATGAAGTGACCAAGGCAGAAGGAGCAAAGTGCTGGTATAATAGTGAATGACAGTATTCCGGCAGTTTCCAGTGATAAAATATTAAATGTGAACATGGGTTACTCCATTAACTAGATTGGTAAAAAGACAATTCTAATGAATGGTGCCACCCAAGTACAACATACATTATCCTCTTATTTGAAACCTCAGTGTAATTTAAGACATCACTGATGCATTAAAAAGAATGCATTATTCCACGTGCTAGTAGCAGGTCAACATTCATTAGCAACCCTACAATAATAGCCAACAAGTGTGAAGAGTGAGCCTGTGATTGAGGAAAACAATTTCAGCTAGAAAATAGACTCTCATTTCTACTCTCGCCGAGTTATTACAGCAACAAGGAAATGAAAACACTTTTATTTTTCAAATTTATGAAACAGCCTGCACCTCCACTGTCATTCTAGGCAAGAAAACATCTTTAGTCGATGTAGCCTTTTCTTCTCTGAACTTAAATAAAGACAGCTACCACACAGCAAGAAGAACGGGAGATTTTGTTGGTTTCTTTATCAAATGCAAATGAAAAATCAGTTGTTAGGGAAGACAGCTTTTTAATACAGAAATCAAAGTAGACTTATCTTCAAGCTGTTGTTGTGTGTGTGTTTGTGTTGTCTGGACTGAGTGCGTATACAGGTGCCGGTTGCTTAAGGTCTGTTGGGACAACTTCAGACTGCGTGTATGTCTGTAGTCCCATAAGGTTGTTTTTTAAAGAGAAAGCAGCTCTCCTTTTGTTTATTATTTCCTCCAACAGTTTCAAAGCTCTGTGGTGCAGTGGTTAAGAGCTCTGCTGCTAACCAGAAGGTTGGCAGTTCAAATCCACCAGCTGCTCCATGGAAATCCCATGGGGAAGTTCTACACTGTCCTATAGGGTTGCTATGAGTCAAAATCGCCTCAATGGCAATGCATTTTTAATGGTTTTAAAGACCCCAAACCTCAACTCTTGCAGCAGTGGGCCACAGGTGGAATACAGGCAGGTAAGACAGAGGACATGGCTCTGGGTGAGGGCTTTCAGGCTTTGTTCAGCGGGCAGGCAGGAGGCATCTGCGGGGCCCAGGCTCTTCCTGCTGCTGAGGCAGGAGGAACAACAGGCAGAGCTGGGCATTCCACTTCCTCCTCCTTCACTTCCTCTAGCTCCTCTACTGCTGCCACCCTCTCAGCCACTGTCGCTGTTACCTGCTCCTCCCTCCTCTGATAGCAGCAGCAGGGGCAGCAGTGGCTGTGAGGCTGACTGGAAGTGGGCTCCCGTAAGGTTTTAATATGGTGTTTGCACAACGTCCAAATTACATAAAGTCCTGTTTCACAGAACCTATGATGGACGTTAAGCAAGGCATACCTGTATGTGTGTGTGTTTATGTGAGATTCCTGGGGGAAATGTGATGTTCAGATTCAACATAATACTTTTAATTGTTAGCAGTTACTATGATTTTTCCTACTTCGTTTCTTTTGCTCTTCATAAGAACCCTGTTGGGTAGGTATTATAAAGCTATTTTGAAGATGAAAAAATTGAGTCTCAGAAAACTCAGGTAACTTACTCAAGATCACTTGCCAATGAATGGAGCAAACACTGATTGGTCTGAGACAGTATAGGAGACAGATACTGAGAGTCATTTGGCAAGTTGTCGAGTAACTAGTAATTGACAGCCAGACATCAGCTTGTGTCTGCCCATTCCAGAGCCCCATCTCCACACTCGAGCATACAGTGAGGCTTTATAGAATGGTGCAGTGGCTCCCAATCTTGTCTGCACATCAAGACCATTTGGGAGCTTCTAGAAACATTGCAGCTGCAGCAGTATATTGACAGGGAACTGCCAGAAACTCAAGCCACATTCAGAAGAGGACATGGAACCAGGGATATCATTGCTGATGTCAGATGGATCCCGTCTGAAAGCAGAGAATACCAGAAAGATGTTGACCTATGTTTTATTGACTGTACAAAGGCATTTGACTGTGTGCATCATAATAAATTATGGATAAAATTGTGAAGAATGGGAATTCTAGACCGCTTAATTGTGCTCATGAGGAACCTGTACATAGATCAAGAGGCAGTCATTCGAATAGAACAAGGGGATACTGCCTGGTTTAAAGCCAAGAAAGGTGTACATCAGAGTTGTATCCTTTCACCATACCTATTCAATCTGTAATGTGAGCAAATAATCTGAGAAGCTGGACTACATGAAGAAGAATGTGGCATCAGGATTGGAGGAAGACTCATTAACAACCTGTGTTATGCAGATGACACAAACTTGCTTGCTGAAAGTGAAGAGGACTCGAAGCACTTACTGATAAAAATCAAAGACCACAGCCTTCAGTATGGTTTACACCTCAACAGAAAGAAAACAAAAATCCTCACAACTGGACTGATAAGCAACATCATGATAAATGGAGAAAAGATCGAAGTTGTCAAGCATTTCATTTTACTTGGATCCACAATCAACACCCATGGAAGCACCAGTAGAGAAATCAAAGGACACATTCCATTGGGCAAATCTGCTGCAAAAGATCTCTTTAAAGTGTTGAAAAGGAAAGATGTCACCTTGAAGACCAAGGTGTGCCTAACCCAAGTCGTGGTGTTTTCAATGGCCTCATATGCTTGCGAAAGCTGGATGGTGAATAAGGAAGACTGAAGAAGAACTTTGAATTGTGGTGTTGGTAAAGAATATTGAACATACCGTGGACTGCCAGAAGAATGAAGAAATCTATCTTGGAAGAAGTGCAGCCAGAATGCTCCTTAGATGCGAGGATGACGGGACTACGTCTCACATACTTTGGACATGTTATCAGGAGGGATCAGTCCCTTGTGAAGGACATCATGCTTGGTAAAGTAGAGGATCAGCAAAAAATAGGAAAACCCTCAACAAGATGGATTGACACAGTAGCTGCAACAATGGGCTCAAGCATAACAACGATTGTGAGGATGGTACAGGACAGGGCAGTGTTTCATTCTGTTGTACATAGAGTATCTATGAGTCAGAACTGACTCGACGGCACCTAACAACAACAGAAGCATTGTTGCCTGTGTCCCGACACCCTTTTCCAACCCATAGCAATCCTATAGAACAGAGCAGAACTACGTCATAGGGTTTCCAAGGAGCGGCTGGTGGATTTGAACTGACAACCTTTTGGTTAGCAGCCAAACACTTAACCACTTCACCACCAGGGCTCCATATGTGTATATGTGTGTGTGTGTGTGTGTGTGTGTGTGTGTATCACTTAGAAATGTTTGCCCATATTATTTAATAAAAACAGCAAGAAATAATACAAAATGGGACACCAGCTTCTGTGCTGGGTGACCAGGAGGAAGAATGTGGCAAAAAGAGACCAATAGAGGAGGCCACCAAGGTCACCACGACAGCTTGGGACTGGGAGAGCTCCATGGAAACTTAACCCATCAGAGCTGGAAGGGGCCTTGGACAGCATGGCCTCTCCCCACCCTGCCACAAGCAGCTTTTATTGACAATAACACAGAGGCCCAGAGAGCATAAACAACTTGCCAAATCCACATAGCAATTGTAGCACAGCTGGGCTAGAACCCAGGATTCCTCACTCACTCTCTGGAGTGAGTTCTGCTTTATGGTGACTGCTTTTGGAGGGCTCTAGGGATTGGGTGGGGGCAGTGGTGGTTCAGTGACAGAATTTTCGCCTTCCACGCGGGAGACCTGGGTTCAATTCCTGGCCACTGCACCTCATGTGCAACCCCCATCTGCCTGTCAGTGCAGACTTGCATGTTTCAGTGCAACGTCCAGACTAGGATGGACTAGGAGAAAGGCCTGGTGATCTACTCTAAAAATCAGCCAGTGGAAACCCTGTGGGTCACAATGGTTCCATACGTCATTGACCATGGGGATGGCACAGGACTGGGCAGCTTTTTGTTCCATTATGCATGGGGTGGCTGACTCTAAGGCAGCTAACCACAACACCAGGGATTCAGTGGGGCCCCTGAGGTGGGTCTGTGGACTCCCTTGGGGAAGCGTTTGAGCTCTGAGCATGCCCACCAACTTTCACTGGCCTCCCCACACAAACTTTTGAGGGACAAGCCTCAACTGACCAGCCAGGCTGGCGTTTGTCATTTCTCCTCTGCGTGTCTCTTGGATGTGCCCTGACTGGTGGAGAGAAATTCCCTTGAAAGAATCCCTGAATTGGAGTCATCCGAAAAGGGTTTGATTTGCTTTTCAGCGTTTTAAAGGGAGAGATTGTCGCTTGTGTACAGTAGCAATCAGCTCAGCTTCTCGGTCTGTCAGGAGCCCCTGGCACTGTGCAGTTGTACACGCTCTAATGACCGAGGCGGTTCTTGACTCATTCTTTCTGCACTTGAGTTTTCAAAGGACATGTAACTGAAGCACATCTTTTCAAACAAAATCTTTGGGCAAGTGTTGGCATCTGTGTGGGCTTGGGGTATAGGGGAAAGATGGGCTTCAGAATGAACCAAACACGACACCCACATTACTCAGCCTTCCAGGACTTCATTGGTCTTATCTTTAAAATGGGTATTACATCTGCTTTGTGGTGAAGCTATGAGAGCAAATCAGAAAAAGCTGAGATAAGACAACCATCACACAGGTCACTGGATGAAGTCTATTGGTCAAAGAGCACATCACGGAAATGTCCACAGATCAGTGTCACGGAAAGCACGGTGTGGTCTGTGGCAGTAGGGTCAGGCAGCATCCCTGCCTTCAAGAAGCATGTGTCCTAGTTGGAAATAGGAAATGAATGCAAATAAATGTAGTGAGAGTTACTGCAAAAAGCAGGTGGCCCCAGTGAGGCAGGGTGTCAGAAGTGGACATATACACTGTAACTGGATCACGAGCTAGCAATTTTTAAGTTATTTTTAGGTTTGAGGACAGTTTTAGTTGGTCTTTTTTATTACAAAGAAAAAAATGCAAAAAGGAAGGACAAAAAACTTTTGAATTAGCTGTCAAGACTTTGAACTCGGGATTTCTCATAAAAATCTTTATTTCCTGATACTGTGTAAAAATGGAAAGATTTGGAAGCCCTGAAACAACAGTCCACTGGTTTTCATCACAGCTGTGCCCTTTAGATGCTGTCTTTAGGTTGCCACGGTCCCCACCACCTCCTGCTGCCTCTCTGACTCTGAAGCTCCTTGCAATCTTACCCGCACTGTTGTTCTACCCTCAGTAGACTTAGAAGGAAGTAAAGTGCACTGGGTACCGGGAGCGTGTTTCCAGGAAAATAGGAGAGAGCTATCATGTTTTAAAAGAGAAGATCATTCTTAGCTGAATGATAAACCAACAAGGACTTCCGTGATGCAGAATGCAACTTAAAGTTTCATTCATTATGAAATAAAATATTGCAAAAGCTATAAAAGGTCTAAGGAAAACTGCATACAGAAAAGCAAAACTAAAAAATGACAGAAAAATCCACCCTGGTCTACTTCTCTCATTGCATTAGCCGTTGGTAACTGTGCCTCTTGGGCCTTGGTATAGAAACTTGGGCCTTGGAATAGACACAGAAGCATGGAACTGAATCCTTGCTTTTAGAAACAGAAGCAGGTAATTGAATCCTTACTTTGCTGCTCTTGAGCTACATGACTTAGATCTTGGTGAGACTGAATTTTGTTTTGCAAGATAGGGACTATAACATTGACCTCCTAGGATTTGGGGAAGACTTAATGAATAACAGGAGCCCTGGTGGTGCAGTGGTTAAGAGCTCAGCTGCTAACCAAAAGGTGGGCAGTTTGAATTCACCAGTGTCTCCTTGGAAACCCTATGGGGCAGCTCTACTCTGTGGTATAGGGCCGCTATCAGTCAGGATCAATTCAACGGCAATGTTTTTTTTTTTTTTTAAAATGAGTGACAAGAAGGCAGCGGAGGTTCAGTGGTAGAATCCTCTCCTCCCCTGAGGGAGACGGTGGTTCAATTCCGTGCCAATGCACCTCATGTGCAGCCACCACCCGTCTGTCAGTGGAGGCTTGCATGCTGCTATGATGCTGAACAGGTTTCACTGTAGCTTCCAGACTAGGACAGACCAGGAAAAAAGGCCTGGAAATATGCTTTCAAAATATGCTTCCAAAAATCAGCAAAATTTCTACGGGTCACAAAAGTCCAATCCATAACTGATCATGGGGATGATGCAGGACTAGGTAGCGTTTTGTTCCATTCTGCATGGGGTCGCCATGAGTCAGGGGCCACTCAACAGTAACTAACAACACAACAGCAGAGGAGTAACACACACCAAAGTGCCTGTAGTGGTGGCCCATGGGTGATGATAAATGCACACTAATTAAATCGGGATTTAAAGGGGGATAAAGGGAGAAACTTTGAGGCCTGGAGTAATCAGGAAGATGTTATTCAGTAAGTAGGACATCAGTGGACCTTCTTGAAGAAAGAGTAAGACTGAAATGGACTTGGGGCAGGGGTTGTGGGAGTTGAATTGCGTGGCATCCAGCAGGCTGGGTGGGGTCGGGGCGTGTGAGACAGTGAGCTACTGACCCAACTGGGCGAGGTTACATGTTGAGCAGAGGCTGAGCAGAAGGGTGGGTGGGATGAGGCAATTCTCCTGGAGTCCTGACCGTGGGGTCCCTCAGTTTCTTACCCCTTAACTCAGAGTCCAATCTACCATTATTCGTGGGTCTCTGTGTGTCAGACATTGGGCTAGGTCCTGGCTAGTAGCAGAGATCTACTAAAGCTTAGATTCTAGATTTATTCGACCTGAAGTCAAACCATAGCTCTGCTGCTTAAAAACTGTTAACCTGGGTACATCAATTAACCTGCCTCCACCTCGGTTTCCTCATCTGGAAAATGGAAATAATAATACCGGCTGCCTCATTAAGTTTTGTGGATTTGGTGTTGCTGTGGATTAAATGATAGAGTCTCTAAAAAGTGCTGGGGACAGAGTGAGTACTTAATACATGTGAGCAACTGTTTTAAGGATCCCTGGTGGTACAGTGGTTAAGCACTTGGTTGCTAATCCAGAGGTTGGTGGTTAAAACCCATCAGCCATTCTGTGGGAGAAAGATGTGACAGCCAGCTTCCATAAAAATTATAGCCTTGGAAACCCAATGGGGCAGTTTTTTTTTTTTTTTTTTTTTTTGGTTTAGACTCTGTCTTAGTTATCTAATGCTGCTATAACAGAAATACCACAAGTGGATGGCTTTAAAAACAGAAGTTTATTCTCTCACAGTTTAGGAGGCTAGAAGTTTGAATTCAGGTTGCCAGCTCCAGGGGATGGCTTTCTCCCTCTGTTGGTTCTGGGGGAAAGACCTTGTCATCTATTTTCCCCTGGTCTAGGAGCTTCTCGGTGCAGGGACCCCAAGTCCAAAGGACGTGATCAGCTCCTGGCTCTTTTTTCTGGATGGTTGAGGTTCCTCTCCTCTCTGCTTGCTTCTTTCTTTTATATCTCAAAGGAGATTGACTCAAGATACAACCTAATTCTGTAGATTGAGTCCTGCCTCATTAACGTCATAGAGGTTAGCATTTACAACACATAGGATAATCACATCTGATTATGAAATGGTGGTTTACTCACACATACTGGAAATCATGGCCTAGCCAAATTGACATACATTTTAGGGGGACATAATTCAATCCATGACAGACCCCAACCGCAAATGGCTCATCATCTGGAGGGAAAGAGTGAGGGAAAGAAATCCTTGCAACTGAATGGTGTGTGTGCAGATTTTAGGGTGTGACTACAGGGCTGCTGGAATGCAGAGAGTGGCATGCCTGGCTCAGCCCAGATGACTCAGAATTTAAAGAGAAGATGATGTGAGTCTTCACCAGGGACTGAGGATGATGAAGCTCTCCAGGCAGGTGGCCAGTGTGTTTGCACCCTTGTGCTGCTGTAACACAAATGCCGTAACTGGGTGTCATTAAAGAGCAAGAATTTATTTTCTCATAGTCAGGAGGCTTGAAGTCAAAATTCAGAGCATGGATCTAGGGGAAGGCCCTTGCTTCTCTATTCCACAGATCAAGCATAACAACATTTGTGAGGATGGTGCAGGACTGGGCAGTATTTTGTTCTGTTGTACATACGGTCACTGTAAGTCTGAACCGACTGGACGGCACCTAACAACAGCAACAGGAGATGCCAGCATTCCTTGTAGATGCATCTGTCTCTGTTGTCTGACTTCTTCTTCCCCCTGTGTGTTTCTCTGTCTTTTCTGGTCTTTTTACAACTCATAAATGATTAGGTTTAAGATCCACTTTAAGCTGATAGGAACTCAACTGATTGATCCATTGCCATACATTATATTGCATTATGGAAAGCAATTACATCACATTACTGTCACTTACATTACAGAAGGTGATCCAGTCTACCCAAGGACAACTGATTTAATCCCATGTAAATATTCTAGGTAGCAACTAGGCTAGTGTTTGGCCAAACCATTGGGAACAATACTCAAATTGACACGTATAATTGACTATCACTACCATGTGCTCATGAGGTAACTGCACATAGATCAAGAGACAATCTTTCGAACAGAACAAGGGGATGACTACGTGGTTTGAAGTCAGGAAAGGTGTGCATCAGGGTTGTATCCTTTCACCATACCTATTCAATCTGTATGCTGAGCAAATAATCAGAGAAGCTGGACTATATGAAGAAGAACCAGTCATCAAGATTGGAGGAAGACTCATTATCAACCCACATTATGCAGATGACACAACCTTCCTTGCTGAAAGTAAAGAAGACTTGAAGTGCTTGGTGATGAAGATCAAAGTCTACAGCCTTCAGTATGGATTCCACCTCAATAGAAAGAAAACAAAAATCCTCACAACTGGACCGATAAGCAACATCATGATAAACAGAGAAAAGACTGAAGTTGTCAAGGATTTCATTTTACTTGGATCCACAATCAACACTCATGGAAAGCAGTCAAGAAATCAAAAGACACATTGCATTGGGCAAATCTGCTACAAAAGACATCTTTAAAGTGTTGAAAAGCAAAGATGTCACCTTGAAGACTAAGATACACCTGACTCAAGCCATGGTATTTCAATCTCCTCATATGCATTGGAAAGCTGGACAATGAATAAGGAAGACTGAAGAAGAATTGATGCCTTTGAATTGTGATGTTGGGAAAGAATATTGAATATACCATGGAATGCCAAAAGAACAAACAAATCTGTCTTGGAAGAAGTACAACCAGAAGATCCTTAGAAACAAGGATGGTGAGACTATCTCTCACATACTTTCCACATGTTATCAGGAAGGATCAATCCCTGGAGAAGGACATCATACTTGGTAAAGGGTCAGCAAAAAAGAGGAAGACCCTCAGGAGATGGATTGACACGGTGGCTGTGACAAGGCGACTAAACACAGCAATAATTGTGAGGATGGTGCAGGACCGGGCAGTGTTTCTTTCTGTTGTACATAGGTTGCTATGAGTCTGAACCGACTTCACAACACCTAACAATAAAAACAACATGCATTGAACACTAAGCATATTGCAAAATATTACTGTTCAGTGATGCTTGAGTTTTTATAAGGAGATAACATTTATTGTTTCTAGTAAGACTGATGAGGGTGTTTTCATCAGCCATCCACCATGCTTGAGGAACGTGCTTTTCGGTAACATTGAGCAATGTGGATTCCACGGTTTGGATTGTATGTTTCCCAGCGAGGTGAGCTGATCTGGAGGTGAGTTCTTCCTGTCTGAGAGGTTTGGGAGGCCTCCAAAGTGAGTGTTACAAATCCAAGAATATAGTGGGCACTTGGCAAATACTCACTGAATGTCTGAATGAAGGAATTATTCTCCACTCACTCCATAATAGCACTCTATGAGAGAAAAGATCTGGTGATCTGCTCCCTTAAGATTGTTGATGTTGTTGTTTGGTGCCATTGAGCCGGTTCCAATTTATAGTGACCCTATGTACAACAGAATGAAACACTGCCAGATCCTGTGCTACCCTCACAATCATTGCTATGCTTGAGCCCATTGTTGCACCCAATGTGTCAATCCTTATCGTTGAGGGTGTTCCTCTTGTTTGATGACCCTCTACTTTACCAAGCAAGACGTCTTTCTTACGGGACTGCTTCCTGCTGACAACATGTCCAAAGTACATGAGACAAAGTCTCACCATCCTCGCTTCTAAGGAGCATTCTGGCTGTACTTCTTCCCAGACAGATTTTTTCGTTTTTCTGGCAGGCCATAGTACATTGAATATTCCTGGCCAACACCATAATTCAAAGGCATCAATTCTTCTTTGGTTTTTATTCACTATCCATCTTTCACAGGTATATGAGGCGATTGAAAACACCATGGTTTGGATCAGGAGCACCTTAGTCCTTAAAGTGACGTCTTCACTTTTTAATACTTTACAGAGGTCTTTTGCAGCAGATTTTCCCAAAGCAATTTGTCATTTGACTTCTTGACTGCTGCTTCCATGGGTGTTGATTGTGGATCCAATTAAAATGAAATCCTTGACAACTTCAAACTTTTCTCTGTTTATCTTAATGTTGCTTATAGGTCCAGTTATGAGGATTTTTTTTTTTAATGTTAAGGTGTAATCCATACTGACGGCTGTAGTCTTTGAATTTCATTAATATGTGCTTCAAGTCCTCTTCACTTTTAGCAAGCAAGGTTGTGTCATCTACATAATGCAGGTTGTTACCGAGTCTTCCTCCAATCCTGATGCCATATTCTTCTTCATATAGTCCAGCTTCTGGACTTGTATGCTTAGCATATAAATTGACTAAGTATGGTGAAAGAATATACCCTGACACATACCTTTCCTGGCTTTAAAACACACAGTATCCCCTTGTTCTGTTCGAACAACTGCCTCTTGGTCTATGTACAGTTTCCTTATGGGCACAGTTATGTGTTCTGGAATTCCTATTCTTCCTAATGTTATCCATAATTTGTTATGATTCACACAGTCGAATGCCTTTGCATAGACAATAAAACACAGGTAAACATCTTTCTGGTATTCTCTGCTTTCAGCCGAGATCCATTTAACATCAGCAATGATCTCCCTCATTCCACGTCCTCTTCTAAATCTGGCTTGAATTTCTGGCAGTTCCCTGTTGACGTACTGCTGCAACTGCTTTTGAATGATCACTCAGTTATGATATTAATGGTATTTTTTGATAATTTACGCATTCTGTTGGATTGCCTCTGTTTGAAATGGGCACAAATATGGATCTCTTCCAATCAGTTGGTCAGGTAGCGGTTTTCCAAATTTCTTGACATAGATGAGTGATCGCGCCCAGCACTGCATCCCTTTGTTGAAATATCTCAGTTGGTATTCCGTCAATTCCTTGAGTCTTTTTTACCGCCAATGCATTCACTGAAACTTGGATTTCTTCCTTCAGTACCATCAGTTCCTGATCATACGCTACCTCCTGAAATGATTGAATGTCAACCAATTCTTTTTGGTACAGTGAATCTGTGTATTCCTTCTATCTTCTTTTGATGCTTCCTGGATTGTTTAATATTTTCCCTGGAGAATCCTTCAATATTGCAACTCAAGGTTTGAATTTTTTCTTCGGGTCCTTCAGCTTGAGAAATGCCAAGCATGTTCTTCCCTTTTGGTTTTCTAACTCTAGGTCTTTGCACATGTCATTATAATACTTTACTTTGTCTTCTCGAGCCACCCTTGGAAATCTTCTGTTCAGCTCTTTTACTTCATCATTTCTTCCTTTTGCTTTAGCTACTCAACATTCAAGAGCAACTTTCAGAGTCTCTTCTGACATCCATTTTGGTCTTTTCTTTCTTTCTTGTCTTTTTAATGACCTCTTGTTTTCTTCATGTATGATGTCCTTGATGTCATTCCATAATTTGTTTGGTATTGGGTCATTAGTGTTTAATGCATCAAACCTATTCTTGAGATGGTGTCTAAATTCAGGTGGGATATACTCAAGGTCATACTTTGGCTCTCTTGGACTTGTTCTAATTTTTTTCATCTTCAACTTGAACCTGCGCATGAGGAATTGATGGTCTGTTCCACAGTGAGCCCCTGGCCCTGTGGACTGACTGATGATATTGAGTTCTTCCATTGTCTCTTTCCACAGATGTAGTCAATTTGATTCCTGTGTATTCCATCTGGTGAGGTTCAGATGTATAGTAGCCATTTACGTTGGTGAAAAAGGTATTTGCAATGAAGAAGTCGTTGGTTTTGCAAAATTCTACCATGAGATCTCTAGCATTCTTTTTATCATTAAGGCCATATTTTCCAACTACTGTTCCTTTTTCTTTGTTTCCAGCTTTCGCATTCCAATCACCAGCAATTATCAATGCATCTTTATAGCATTTTTGATCGATTTCAGATTGCAGGAGTTGGTAAAAATCTTCAGTTTCCTTATCTTCGGCATTAGTTGTCGGTGTGTAAATTTGAAGAATAGTCATATTAACTAGTCTTCCTGGATAGGTGTATGGATATTATTCCTATTAAGGACAGCAATGTACTTTAGGATAGATCTTGAAATGCTATTTTTGACAATGAATGCAACACTGTTCCTCTTCAATTTTTCACTCTCATTATAGTATACCACATGCTGGTCCAACTCAAAATGGACAATGCCAGTCCATTTCAGCTCACTGATGCCTAGGTTCTACTCTGTCCTATAGGGTTGCTACGAGTCGGAATTGACTCCACAGCAATGAGTTTGTTTGTTTGTTTTAATGCCTAGGATATCAATGTTTATGCATTCCATTTCATTTTTGACAACTTCCAATTTTCCTAGATTCATACTTTGTACATTCCATGTTCTGACTATTAATGGATATTTGCAGATGTTTTTTTCTCATTTTGAGCCATGCTACATCAACAAATGTAGGTCCTGAAATCTTTACTCCAACCTCGTCATTAAGGTTGAGTCCACTTTGAGGAGGCAGCTCTTCCTCAGTAGTATTTTGAATGTCTTCCAATCTGAGGGGCACATCTTCCAGTTCTATATTAGATAATGTTCTGCTGGTATTCATAAGATTTTTGCTGGCTAATTTTTTTCAGAAGTAGACTGCTAGGTCCCTCTTCCTAGTCTGTCTTAGTCTGGAAGCTCAGCTGAAACCTGTCAACCATGGTTGATCCTACTGGTATTTGAAAAATCGGTGGCATAGCTTCCAGCATCATAGCAACACTCAAGTCACAGTACGAAAAACTGACAGAAGTCTGGGGCCCATAAGATTATAGCCTAGAAAACCCTGTGGGGCAGTTCTGCTTGGTCATATGGGATCACTACGAGTTAGAATCAACTCAGCAGCACCCAGCAAAAACAATGTGTTTGTGTCCGGGGTGATTAAACAAATGTATGCTAGCTAGACTTTTTTTTAAGTTAGCCTTTTTTTCTATATTTTTGCAAGTTTTATAAGTATGTTAATGCCTTCTTGGCATTAAAAAATAAAGACATGAAGGAAGTCTCATTGACAGTCCCCTTCCAAGGAACCCCCTATTCTCACTGGTGTTCATCCTTTGAAACCTGTTTCTGTATGTACACACATGCACAGCTGTATTTATGTATGTATTTGCAACTGTGCTGTATCTCCAGGTGCTTTTGCATCTCAGCAAGGTAGGGATGATTTTCCTGGTTTAAGACATGGGGAAACTGAGGCTCAGAGAAGAGGTGTTCCATGTGGTATTAGTTTCCCATTGTGTTGTTAGCTGTGTCAAGTTGTTCCCAACTTATAGCGACCCCATGAACAACTGAAGGAAACATAGCCTGGTCCTCAGCCATCCCACGATTTGTTGTGAATCTGACTGTTATGATCCATAGAGTTTCCATTGGCTGAATTTTGGAAGTAGGTCTACTTTTGGAAGTAGATATCCAGGCCTTTCTTCCTAGTTTTTATTAGTCTTTATTACAACAACATGCAAGCCTCCACCGACCAATGGGTGGTGGTTTTGCATGAAGTTCATTGGTTGGCAGTGGAAACTGTGCCCCCCGCATGGAAGATGAGAATTCTACTACTGAACTACCAATGCCCCCGTATTAGTTTCTTAAGGATGCTATAACAAAATACCACAAATTGAGTGGCTTATAAGAACATAGATTTATTCTTTCACTGTTCTGGAGGTTAGGAGTCCAAATTCAGGGCATGGACAGGGTTCTGTTCTCTCTCTCCACTCTAGGGTAAGATCCTTCCTTGTCTCTCCAGGTTTCTGGTAGCCCCAGGCATTTCTTGGAGTTCCTTAGCTTGTTGATGCATTTTCACATAGTGTCTTCCCTCTGCACTTGTCTCTCTGTGTCTCTTCTCCTCTTTTATAGGGACATCACTCATATTGGATTAGGACCCACTGTACTCCAGTGTAACCTCATACTAACTTAACTGATAACATCTTCAAAGATCGTATTTCCAAATAAGGTCATGTTCACAGGCAGTGGGAATTAGGACTTCAACACAGGCTTTGGGGGATCCCATTCAATACTCAGTGTGTGTCAAAGGTCACTCAGCTAGTTGGGAGCAGAGTCAAGGTTTGGATCCAGCTATGGTGACCGAAGGACCCCTGCTCTTTTGCCCACCCCAGGCTACCCCTAGGGGAAGCTGCAGGGGCACTATTGGCCTGGTCCTCACACTCACTGTGTGTTCAACTCTGAATGGAGATGAGAGAACATCCTATCCATGTGGGAGAGGACTGCTGTGATGGTGAAAATCCCAGGGTGATGAAGAAAGTGAATGTCCACTCCTGCACCGTCCAGTATAGTCACACTAGCCACACGTGGCCATTGATCCTTAACTTTAAATTAGGTAAAATTAGAAATGAAATTAAACTAGAAATTCAGTTCCTCAGTCACACTAGTCACATTGCCAGTGCTCAGTCGCCACATGTGGCCGCCAGATTGGACAGCCCAGTTATAGAACATTGCCATCATCTCTGAAAGTTCAACTGAACGCACTGCAGCTAGACTGTGAAACATTGTACCATAGAGAGGGCTCGTTAATATTATACAGGAAGGGGCTTTGTAGTAGATTTCCATTTTAAACACTGACCTTGAACTCCGACTAGCCCTACCCCCATTACTCCCCAAACATGCTGAATTTCAGCTTAGCCATGAATCTCTTCTGCATGTTCTAGTGATTACGCGTAGTAGAAGTATTCCGACTGGTCTACCCTTTCTGACTACTGACTCCATTCAAGGCCAAACCAATCCAGACGACCATGGTTAAGCTGCTTTTACCCCTCATAGCGGGCTTTTTTAAAAATAATTTTGCTTTAGGTGAGAGTTTACAGAAAGTTTACAATTCATACACAAATTGTTTTGTGACATTGGTTGCAACCCCTGCAATGTGTCAACACTCTCTCCTTCCCTACCCTGGGTTCCCCATTTCCATCCTTCCATTTTTCCTGTCTCTTCCTGCCTTCTTGTTTTTGCTTTTGGGCAGGTGTTGCCCATTTAGTCTCCTGTAAATGATTGAGCTAAGAAGTACGTTCCTCATGAGTGTTATTGTTTGTTTTATAGACTTGTCTAATCTTTGGCTGAAGGGTGAACTTCAGGAGTGGCTTCAGTTCTGAGTTAAAAGGTTATTTGGGGGCCATAGTCTCGCGGGTTCCTCCAGTCTCTGTCAGACAAGCAAGTCTTGTCTTTGTGTGTGTGTGCATTAGAATTTTGTTCTACATTTTTCTCCCACTCTGTCCAGGACCCCTTATTGTGATCACTGTCAGAGAAGATGCTGGTAGTAGCCGGGCACCATCTAGTTGTTCTGGATTCAAGCTGTTGGAGGCTGAGGTAGTTGCAGTCCATTAGTCTTTTGGGCTAATATTTCCCTGGGGTCTTTTTTTTTTGTTTGTTTGTTTGTTTGTTCTGTTTTTTCATTCTCTTTTGCTCTGGATGGGATGGGACCAGTAGATGTATCTTAGATGGCCTCCCACAAGCTTTTAAGACTTCAGATACTACTCACCAAAGTTGGATGTAGACCATTTTCTTTATTAACTGTGTTATGCCAAATGACCTAGACAACCCCCTCGACCATGGTCCCTAGCCCTCAGCCCAAGTAACTCAGTTCCTCAGGGTGTTTGGCTGTGTCTAGGAAGCTTCTATGACTTTACATTGGTAAAGTGCTGACTTCCCCTATATTGTGTGTTATTTTTCCCTTCACCAGAGTTGGCACTTGTCTACTATCTAGTTAGTGGTTTCCCATCCCCATCCCTCCCCTCCCTTGTAACCATCAAAGATTGTGTGTGTGTGTGAACTTTTTCTTGGGTTTTTATAATAGTGGTCTTATACAATATATGTCCTTTTGTGATTGACTTATTTCACTCAACATGACGCCCTCCAGCTTCATCCATGTTGTGAGATATTTCATGGATATATCATTGTTGTGTACCATTGCGTAGTATTCCATTGTGTTTATGTACCATAGTTTGTTTATCCATTCATCTTTTGATGGACACTTACGTTGTTTCCATCATTTTGCTATTGAATAATGCTGCAGTGAACATGGGTATGCATATGTCTATTCATATGATGGCTCTTATTTCTCTAGAATATATTCCTAAGAGTGGGATTGCTGGATCATATGGTATTTCTGTTTTGGCTTTTTAAGGATGCCCGCCATGTTGTTTCCCATAGTGGTTGTATCATTTTACATTCCCATCAGCAGTGCATAAGAGTTCCAATCTCCCTGCAACCTCTCCAATGTTTGTAATTTTCCTTTTTTTTTTTAATTAATGTTAGTAATGTTGGGATGAGATAAACACTTATGCTCGTAGAGGGCTTTTAATGGAGCTGAACTTTTCTGTTGTCAACTCTGCTTATCATAGGGGTGTTAAGAAATAGACTTACTGTAGGATTGCTGTCGGGAATATTGTTGATTCCTCTCACAGCTCCTACACTCAGTGTACTTTTTATGAGGACATCCTGGAGAAATTTCTTTAGACTCAAGTTCTCCTAAATGACTTGTTTAATAATTTTTCCTCTCTGGATACTTTGGATTGTATAAGTGACTGTGTTTCCTTCTTTGCTTTGGCTTGCAGGAAACTCAGAACTAAAATTTCAAGTGAACTTTAGCAATTAGGAAGGGCCTTCTACCACATCTTGCTGTGAACTAATTCTTCTCTGTATTTATTTTACTAATTGACTCTCTGTCTGTCTTAGTTATTTAGAGCTAACAGAAATATCACAAGTGCATAGATATAGCAAGCAGAAATTTATTTTCTCATAGTTTAGGAGGCTAGAAGTCCAAATTCAAGGTGTTGGCTCTAGGGGAAGACTTTATTTGTCAGTCTGCTCTGGAGGAAGGTTCTTGTCTCTTCATCTTTTGCTTCCTGGTTCCTTGGAGATCTCCATATGTCTTGGCATCTATTTTACTCCATCTCTTCTCTGCTTACTTGTTTAATCTCTTTTATGTCTGAAAAGAGATTGACTTAAAAGCCATCCTACACTAATCCTACCTCATTAACCCATTCCCAAATGGGATTATAACCACAGGTTTAGAGGTTAGAATTTACAACATATATTTTTGGAGGACAAATTCATCCATAACACTATCTTCTCTCACTTTGATTTCTCTGTCTTATTCTTTATCCAGGGAGTCCCTGCATGGTACAAACATTTAACCCACTCAGCTGCTAATCTAAAGGTTGGAGGTTCAAGTCCACCTTGGAAGAAAGGCCTGGAGGTTTACTTCTGAAAAATCAGCCATTGAAAACCCTATGGAGCACAGTTCTGCTCTGACACTCACGGGGTTGCCATGAGTGGGGATAGACTTGAAGGCAATTGGAAGAACTGTATTCTTCATCCTATTGTATTGCAGGGTTTTTTGTTTGTTTGTTAATGGCTGCATCAACACCTTGAAATGGAACACACTGGAATAAAGACATGGACAATCAACTGCAAAAGGGGTGAGCCAACTGGGGCTGGGGAGGAGAAGCACCTGCCAGGGGGGTGGGCTGTAACCCAGCTTAACTCCTGCAGTTTGGGAGGTCACACCGCATGGAGGCCACTCCTTCAGAATCCTGCCACCTCGGCCTCTGCACATGAGCAGGCCTCCCAGGGAAGGGAAGGCCAGGGTGGCCTGTCTGGGCATATTCAGGCCTCTGGGCTCAGAGCTGGGGCGGCCCCACCTGTCCCCACTCCTGATGGTAATCAGGAGCATCAAGGGTGAGTCACTTGAGCCTTTGGCCTCTCTCCTTATGGGGTGAGGCTTTCCCAGCACAGCGGAGTCCCCCCACCCTGCCCTCTCTTCCCTGTGAGTGACAGTCCAAATTATGGGCCAGAGCAGGGTGTCCTCCAGGTCGCTGACCTTCCCCATTTAGGAGATGATTTACTTCTTAGTGCCAACTCCTCATCTTCCTCGGGGAGGAGGCTGTTAGGAGACCTTGGTCAGCAGCATGGAGCTAGCTGGAGGGTGCGCCCTGCCCACGTGCCAAGCCAGTCAGCTCCGTGGTTCTGGAAAACAGCAAGTCCGGGCCGACCAGAGACCAGGCGTTGCCACCCACGTGTGCTCTCCTGATGACTTGTATTAGGATTTGATTTAATTTTTACCTGATGCTTCACCTATTACAATGAGACATAAACAGGGAATTTGCAGCTGCCTGCTTATCAGAAAAGATCAACTGTTTCTGTAATTAATATGGAAGATAACAATTTAAAATAATGAAACACCCATAATATGCTTAGGGGAAGCAGCTTGTTGCTATAATTAGAACGAGAATCAAATTGTTCTGATGGCAAACACATCATTTATTGAACTGAAGCTACTCTATGAATGGAAGTAAATAGCACAGCAGGAAAAAAAAAAGCCAGTAAGAGACGTGTTTCGTAAAACTCTGGGTCTGAGAAAGATCTTGGAGGCACCCAGGGACGGGGCTTAACAGAACCGGACGTTCCTGCAGCAGCACCCGGGGCCCCACCCAAGCGCCTTTGCGGTGTTTGTTTAGTGCCCTTTGAAGCCCTGGAGATTTTTCTAAAGCACAGTTCTGCTGATGTTACACCACTGCTTAGAAACCTTCCATGGTTAAATAGAAGAAGATTTTTCTCTCTCTCTCTCTCTGTGTGTGTGTGTGTGTGTGTGTGTGTGTGTATGTGAATGTGTGTTACCAGTTACCATTGAGACAATTCCAACCCATGGCAACCCCATGTGCATCAGAGTAGAACTGTGCTCCGTAGGGTTTTAATGGCTGGTTTTTTGGAAGTAGATCACCAGGCCTTTCTTCCGAGGCTGTTCTGGGTAGACTAGAACCTCCAAGCTTTCGGTCAGCATTGAGCGCATTAACTGTTTGCGCCACCTATACATACATGTACGTGTCTCCATATACACATGTACAGACTTTAGGCTATCTCTGCACAGAGACTTCTAGAAAGATACACAGGAAACTGCTGTTTGCTTCTGAGTCAAGTTCAGCTTGGAGGTGAGGATAGACGAGCCTCTTTCAAGTTATGCATCACTTCTCACACTCTTATTTAAAAAAAAAAACAAAACAAAACATGAGTACATATTATTTTTACAGTTAATAAAAAAAGTTGTTATTGTTTTCCCTTGAATCTCCATTATGCATAGATCTGAGTCCCAGGTCCTTGGGAAGCTAGGACAGATCCAGCTTGTTCCTCTCATCTCCCACCAATGTCCTCCTGAATCAGCACCAGCTCCCTGAGCTGCAGCCTCCTGGAGGACTCCTGACCCGTGGCCTCCCACATGCTCACACGTCACGCCTTTGTCCCCGCTGGTCTGTTGACATGCAACTTTCTTCCCCTCTTTTGTCTATCTGGAAGGCTCTTACTTATCTGCAAACGTCTGTTGCAAAAGCCCCTGCCTCCTCTTAGCAGTATTCTCAGACCAGTCCTCTCCCCTGGGGGCACAGTTAGCTGCTCTCTCCTCTAAGTTCTCAAGCCGTGGCCCCACAAATCCAGATCCAGGCATTATATGGCATTCTGTAGTTGCTTGCATGCATAAATCCCATTCTCCACACTGTGTGTGTGTGAGTGTGTGCTTAGCTTGGCACACAGTAGGTAGGAATGTCTACTAAGATGGTGTTAGATTAGTTTGGATGAACAAGGGCACATTTTGGGTTCATTAGACATGTTAAGATATTTTTAAAGTTTTGTGGTTTGAGTAAAAATTTGAAGTGTGTTTTGCCAAACGCGTTTCTCCCTACTTTGTAAAGCCCATATGTCTGTTAAGGGGGAGAAGCCATATGGTTCTGATTTCTTTACTCATAGATCAGCATTTCATTTTTTAGGATATCTGATGTTCACGTTGCTGCCTGCGCTGTGTGCCTCGGCCCCTCTTTCTGAATGTGTTTTTCTTTGAACTGAGGAGATCAACTTTCCCCAAAATAGAAACTGAACTCTCAACAGGAGAAGAGTATTCTCGGTACTCTATGCGTGAGGAGGGGGTGTCGGATTCTCAGATGAGAAGGTGTTCTCTGCCTTTTTCTTGCAAAGGAAAAGGTGCTCACCCTCAGATAGCGTCCCTCGGCCAAGACAAACCCAGGCCGGCAGCAATCCATGTTGGGGCGTGTGGGTTTATTTTGGGGTGATTGAAGATCACCCATGTGCACTGGTGTGATATTAATCAAATGCATTAATGAATCGAGTGACTGCATAAACTAATGAAAGCAGTCCAGGGAGGGATGATGCAACAAACACTCGTTTTAAAATTAGAGACCCTGGATTCAATCACTTGTGCTCTCCACTGTGCGCCTTATTTGCTGAGTCTTGGTGTGGTGTGTTGCCTCCCTGAAAACGATCCACTCGCTGAAAGATGAGGTTGAAAATGTCCACATCCTCAAGTTACGATGAAGAGTGATTGTCTCTGAGCAAGATTTCTCAAACTTTACTCATTCATCTCATATCTTTATAATCTTGGCCATGGATGGATATTTTATAAACTATCATTTATGTAACACTTTGCTTCAATGTGAGTTTTCTTTATTTACTGAAGTACTTAAATGTATTTACAAAGGACACATTCTATCAAAGTTGCCAGCGGAGGCGGGGGCGGGGGGGGGGAGATACCCCTTGTTGTAAAGTAAATTGTGGAAAAAGAGATACTTAATAATTTTTTTTTTTTTAGCTATTACTCTGTGTGCCACCTAAGATCACCTCTCTCCCCACCAGTGGGACCCGTACCAATCTTTGGTGAGCACCCACTTAGTGAGTATAGCTGGGAGCATTCTGTAAAGTGTATGTCTCTGTAATCATTCTAAACAGCTATTACTGTTGTTATTGAAACTATTGCTATAGGAGTTATCAGAAACTATGGCTCAGACCTCTGCCCTGGCATTTCACTAAATGCACAATGATGGAGCAGTGGCTTGACCTTCCTGAGCCTCAGTTTCCTTTTCTGGGAAACAGAAAGAGTTATTTTGGAAGCATGGGGCAGAATGATGCAAGGCACTTACTCCACTCTCTGCTCATTTGTGTTTTTCCATGCCTGCCTCCTTGGGACGCCAAACACCTGGGTGGCAAGTGAACACTGCAGTCAATCATGTCAATGCAGCTCATTATTTGTACATCTGCCACCACCTTTGTCACTGTGCACTTTCTTATACGGTGACTTAGGGGTTAATTGCAGCGTCTCTATGGGGCAGGTATGACCAGGATTAGGATTCTCATTTTGAAGGTGACGAAATCAAAACCTCAAGGTGGTGCCATACTGTTCACAGGGCCTCATAACTCATAACTCATAAACAGCTGAGCTCATTCTAGAAGGAGCCTGAGCCTTCTAAGTCCCACTGGTCGTGACCACTTGTTTTGTGGCACCCAACAGATAACATACAATGACGTAAGAGCAGGTCAACGAAGAATGAAGAGAGATGGAACTTTGCTGAGAAGCACAACATGAAAAATCCTCAAGAATCTCCTTGCTTTGTCTTTCTGCTTGTCTGGATAGAGCTCTGAGAGTCTATTTTTGACTTAACGGGTCATCTTTTGAACTTGGGAAATTTAACACATGCTACACAGAAATAAAACATGTCAGGTCCTAAGATAGTTGCTGGAGAAGCAGAAATAATCCAGTTCTATGCCTTCTTGAAAGAGTTCACAATATGCAGGAGGAGACCAAGAGATTAGGAGATTCACTGAAATCTACCCCAAACTGAATAAAACGAAACAATGTACAGTGACCGACAAGGTGAACCTATGGACCCTGTAGCCTGAGAGGACAGAGAAAATAGCTGCTGTTTTTATTAAAACTACGGATGTGATGCATTTTGAACATAGGTTAGTGGAGTTCGAGCTTGCAAACTGTATTTTCCCTTTGCCTTTAAACGTAGTCATTTAGAAAGAAAGCTATCTCTTTTTCCTGTTAGATATAGGCTGATTATGTTCCTAATCAAAGTCTCTTTTGGTAGTATCAGGGATTAAATTCTGTCCTTCAGAAATATGTGTTGAAATCCTAACCCCCTATACCTGTAAATGGAGCCCTGGTGGCATAGTGGTTAAGAACTTGGCTGCTAACCAGAAGGTCAGCAGTTCAAATCCACCAGCCACTCCTTGGAAACCCTATGGGGCAGTTCTACTCTGTCCTACAGGGTCACTATGAGTCGGAACCGACTGGACGGCACCTAGGAACAATAACAATATACCTGTAAATATGACCTCTTTGGAAATAAGGTTTTTCTTTTGTTATGTTAATGAGGTCATACAAAAGTGTTGTCGTTCGGTGCCAACAAGTCGGTTCCGACTCATAGCAATGCTGTATACAACAGACCAAAACACAGCCCAGTCTCGGGTCATCCTCACAATTGTTGCTGTGTTTGAGCCCATCATTGCAGCCACTGGGTCAATCTGTCTTATTGAGGATCTTCCTCTCTTTCATTGACCCTCCACTTTACCAAGCATCGTGTCCTTCTCCACGGACTGAGCCGTCCTGATAACATGTTCAAAGTAAGTGAGAGATAGTCTTGCCATCCTTGCATCTAAGGAGCATCTGGCTGTACTTCTTCCAAGACAGATTTGTTCATTCTTCTGGCAGTCTATAGTATATAGTATATTCTTTGCCAACACCATAATTCCCAGACATTGGAGTAGGTGGGTCCTAAACCTAATCACTTCTGATTTATGAAAAGAGTAGGTTTGACACAGAGACACACAGGTGAAAACACATGTGAAGACAGACACACCCAGCAGACGGTCTGCAAGCCCAGGAACGCCAACGACTGCCACAGCTACTGGAAGCTGAAATAGACAAAGAAGGACCCACCTCCAAAGCCACCCATTGAAGTTGGACTTTCAGCCTCCTTGACTCTGGGAAAATAAATGTTTGTTCTTTAAACACACCCATTTGTGGGTTTTTTTTTTTTTTTTTTTTTTTTTTTTTTTTTTTTACTAGTACACTAAGACAAGTAAGTTTCTAAAATGATCATAATTTTTATGTTAACATCTAAGAGTGCAGCTTGCCCCCAAAGCTTTCAGAGCTCAAGTGTGAGGAGGTCCCTTGCATTTTACAACAGACATTGAAAAAGTCTCCCCAACTGGCACTACTGTGATACAGAATCTTCAACTTGGCAATGGGAAGCAGAGCAATTCATTTTTACATTTTAAAAATAAAAACGTCCATCTTCAAGTCACCACATTTCCAAGATTTGGCATCTCAAACCAACTTAAAAACAACAGAGAGATATTTCCAGCTTACCTTTGCATCTAAAAGAAGCTTTTTCATTCCGCATTCCTAAATCCTTGGATGATGTACCTAACAGACAAGGTTATGAATTACAACCCACAGCCTTGCCGCCACTGGGGCTCAACTGGCCGTGGCTGGGTCAGAAGGGGCAAAAGCAGGAAAAGTCCGCTCTAGAGCAAAAGCCAACTGGTTTGCATGCTTGTCCCAGTCCTGGCCCCCCTGAAGGCCCTGGGGACACGGAGGAGGAGGTGGAGACATGCTGGAAGCATGGTGCACGGCCAGGAATGATGCTTACGGACAGACCATCCCTGCGTGTAGGAATGATCTTTTTTTTTTTGCCTTTTTATTTATTTATTTTTTTATTGTACTTCAAGTGAAGGCTTACAGAGCAAATAGTTTCTCATGAAACAGTAGTATACATATTGTTTTATGACATTGGTTAACAACCCCACAACATGTCAACCCTCT
>NW_004443981.1:13793916-13815569 GCF_000243295.1 Trichechus manatus latirostris
GAATTTATTTTGGGATTTTGTTCCTGTATTGTTTTCCTGAATTCTTCCAATTTTTTGTCTGCATTTTCCATGAATTTGTCTATTTTTTTCCTCATGTTTGTCAGCTTTTTGCCTCAGCTCTTGGAGAATTCTGAGTATTAGAGATTTGAATTCCCTATAAGGTAGTTCTAGTGCATTTTCATCCACTGTAAAGTCATCTGGTGTTTTATTTTGGACACCTACTGGAACCATCCTGTCCTGTTTTTGTAAATGTTTTGCTATTGTCTGTAGTTTTCAGGGCATTCAGTAGTTATTTTTCTCTTTTATGGATTGTAGATTTGTTTCATCCCCCTTTTTTTTTAAATTTCACTATGTCTGAGCAGGCGGACCGTGTGTTCTTTGTTGTTTGCTCATCTGTGGGCACAATACTTTTCACCTCCTTCTCCAATTGGCAGAGTCAGTCCCTCAGATATGATACAGCAGGGCAGGTCTATCTGAAGAGGAGTTACTGGGATGGGTTGTTTGTGGCACTTACTACAGTCACCAGGGCTGGTTGGTAATCAGTGCAGGTGAGGTTCCAGTAGGCTATACCTGTGCTGCTTCTTGGTGTGATGTTAAGTGCACGGTGCAGGTAGGCAGGATGTAGCGGGGAGATTGTTATGTGTGGAGCTAAGATGCATATGGGAGAGAGGAGAGAGGAACAGGAGCCAAAAACATACAAACAAACAAAAAAGAATGGTAGGGGAGTTTACCTTTGGAGTGGAGAGATGAAAGACTATGAAATAGAGAAAAATAGAAAGGGAAAGAAGAAGAAAGGAAAAGAAAAGATTGAATAAATAAAAATCGGAAAAGTTAAAGAACCATAAAGTTCCCAGGGATCCCACTGGTGCTGCTATGAGGTCTGGGGAAGTCACTGTCAGGTGTTGCAGTACAGCCTGGCTAGAAGGTGTAGCGGTATACAATGCCAGGTATTCAGGGAACAGAAAGAGAAGGAAGATATAGAGAGACGAGAAACTGAGTAATGTATAAAGACAAAAAGGGAAAAAGGGGGAAGAGAAAACAAAACAAATTTAAAAAAAAAGAACAAGAAAAGCCCCCCCAAAAAAACAGAAAAAAAAGAAAAAGAAACACCAAAAAAGAAATGCCCTCAGGGATCACTCTGCACGTCTTTGCAAGCCTAGGGGGTAGTCTCCTTGCCATGCAGCACCGCCTGGCCAGAAAGGGCTCCCAACTCAAGAAATGTAGAAGAAAACAAACAAACAATTCAAAACAAACAAATGAACAAAAGCCCCTGGATCCCACCAGTGCGGCAGCCCAGACCGGGATGAAGCTCCACATTTGAATGGAGCTCCACAGCTCCTCAGGAAGAAACAAAGATGGAGCATGGAGCCAGGTATTTGAGCAAAAGGAGGGGGAGATGGGGAGAGGTAAGGAAGAAATCAAAAGAAGTAGAAAAAAAAGCAACACCAGCAGCCAACAAATGGCACTCAGATAGCCAGCTAGTGCGGGCTGGTGGAATCCAAGCAGCCGGTGTTTCTTGGACAAGAGACTGTGTCTGCGGAAAGCAGAAGGGGCCAAGTGTGGGTGAAGAAGGCTAGGGAGTGGGAAAGTGTATATCACAAATTACCAGAGCTCTGCAGCCTCTCAGTAAGAAGCAAAGATGGCGCATGGAGCCAGTATTTGAGCAAAAGGAGGGGGAGGTGGTGAGAGGTAAGGAAGAAATCAAAAGAAGTGGAAAAAAGCAACAGCAGCAGCCAACAAATGGCACTCAGAGAACCAGCCCTTTCCGGTGTGTGGAATCCAAGCAGCTGGTGTTTCCCGGTCAAGAGATTGTGGCCGCGGGAAGCAGCGGAGGCTGAGTGGGGGTGAAGAAGGGTGGGGGGTGGGAAAGCGTATGTAGCAAATTACGGGTTGTTTTGTGTCCTGCTGGAAGCTCCATGAAGCTGCTTTCTCATACCCCCTGTTTGCTGGTCTCCGATAGGAGTCCAAGATGGGGGATCCGCGCTGCATTAGCTGGTAGGGGACCTCTGCATGAATCTCTCCTTGATCTCCATTCTCTGTCCATTTTCTCACTCCATTTGGTGCTTGGCTGAGTTCTTTATCTCTTCATTTGACATTTTAGGGTTTCTGGATTGTTGTATTCTCTGTTTGGCTCAGTTTTTCGGATCTTTGCTGTGGAGGAACGGTGTGGTGGTTCTGCCTAGAGCGCCATTTTTCTCCATTCTGGGAATGATCCTTTTTAAAATAACATCAAGCTTCTAACAAGTAGATCCACTTGATTTGAAAACCAACTGTTAAATGGAATGAATTGTGCCTCCCCCCACCCAATTACATGGAAATCCTAAAATCCGACTGCGTTTGGAAATAGGCATTTTCTTCTGTTACATTAATGAGCTCAGACCAGAGTAGATTTGGTCCTAAATATAATCCTTTCTGAGTAGGATCTTATAAAAAGAGTAGAATAGAGACAAGCACACAGACGGGGAGACAGATGCCATGTGAGGATTGTCTATAAGCAAAGAACACAAGGATTGCTGGCAAATACCAGAAACTAGGAGAGAAGCCCACAGAAGAAACTGACATGGCTAAGACCCTGATTTGAACATTTAGCTTCTAAAATTGTAGGAAAATAACTTTCTGTTCCACACAGCCACCCACTTGTATCTTTTGTTACAGCTGCTCTAGGTTACGGAGACACCAAATTTCCCCAGGCCTTGCCCTTTGTGCTTGGTTTGGTTTTATTTTCCAAACACTGACAGATATCTACAGTTTTATTACAGAGCTATAAGTGATGAGGAGCCCTGGTGGTACAGTGGTTAAGAGCTTGGCTGCTAACTAAAAGGTCAGCAGTTGGAATCCACCAGCTGCTCCTTGGAAACCTTATGGGGCAGTTCTACTCTGTCCTATAGGGTCTCTATGAGTCAGAATCAACTCGACAGCAACAGGTATAAGCGATGAGCTCTGCAACTCGAGAGCTTGTGCAGCTTCCCTAACCCTTCTGAGCCTTGATTTCCTCATATATAAAGTGGAGATGGTAGTAGTGCCTCTATCATATAGTTGCATAAGGGTTAATTGCATGAAGCATGCTTAACGTTATGCCTGGTACGTTTAAGGTACTCAGAAGATGTCACCAATTGTTACATGATTATGATCATAGATATCAGTTCCTGTTAGTCTTCACACACACACAGAAAATCTGTAATATGGGATTCACTGTATCCATTTTGCAGATGAAAATAACTGAGGCGAAAGATTATGTTAATCTTTTCTATGGAGATATTGCCAGAAAACAGAAGAACTTAAAAGGGCACCTAGACATACATGATGTCAAAGTCCACCATCTCATGCTGTTCAACATACGAATGGTTTTCTGGTCTCTTTAGGCTGTTGACATGTGTCAGTGTCTTGACTGAAAGTGAAAATCTTAGGCATTCAATCAGTTGTTTTGTCTTAACAAAGCTGAAATATCAGATTTTTTAGTTTTTTTTTTTCCTTTCCAAGGATTTGTCTAAATAGGACAAGTTACAGTGGCCATTTATTGAGGACATACCATATGACAGCATCTGCTCCCCACCTTCCCTGACAGCAAAAGGAGTGGCAGGTGTTAGCATCCTATCTTACTGTGAGGAGATGGAGCCAGGAAGGAAATCCAGGTCTGCCAGGTGTGAGAAGCCCCAGCTCTTCCCACGGGCTTGTTTTAGTATTTCAGCATCTTGAAACACCAGATCCAGACGTTCTCTTAGATGTCTCAGAAGCCTATGTGAGGACTCTAGAAAGCATTGGTGACACAAGAAGAAGAGGGGATTTTCATAGGCTAGAATGTGCCTCTTGGGAAGTTAGAAATGTAATGTATGATGTCATCAGTCAAGCTGATTTTGTTATAAAATGACGTAATGTCTTCATTTTCTGTTTCCCCAATATTTGCGTCTAATTATCGTTGACATTTCCCATACTCTGTGAAGTCTATGGGGACAAGGAGACGTTTATCCCTATTAAAACATGAACCAACCAAAGGCAAACTGATTTTAAAAAAATGCTTTCACTATAAGACAAAATGAATCTATTTGGAAAACTAAAAACTAACAAAAAACTAAGAAAATCTTTATAATCTTGCAGAGTCCTGCTAAACCGAAGCAATGAAGACATAGTAATTATCATATACTGTGCCAGATTCTGGGGTATTGCTTCCTGGAGGTAAGCTGCGAGGTACTTGGTATTTAAGTACCCATTCCTGTTTAAAATATGTGAATCGAAGAAAATTAGGAAAAGTGGAAAAAGAGATAATTAGGCCTCAACAATTCTACCACTCAGAGGACTATTTTTACCTTTCATTTATTTTCTTCCAAGATTTTGTTCAATGCTTTAAAGAATATATAAAAAATATATTGCGTACATTCATTTTTACACAGAGTTTAATTATTTTGGTGAGAAATTGGAAATAAATACAAAAGTACCAGGTTGATAATAACAAACAATCATGTTCTATGAACATTTGAATATATTTTTCCAGTCTTTTCTCTTATTATAAAAATAAACATGTGTTAGATAATATAGGAATCATTCTCCTTTTATTAAAAAAAATGAAATAAGTTAGAATGTCATAGATATTTTTATTTTTGTCCTGATTCAAGACAGGATCTCTGGTGCATTTCTATTTCTATTTGTACTTCATTCCCTTCAGCTTTATATTTTGCTTTCCCACATTACTGCAGCCTGTGGTTTTATGTTGAGCTTGTTAAAAATTGTATAAATCACACTGTAATTTCTAAGGAAAGTAGTTATTCAGAATTAGCAGTAGCTGACTAGTGTCTTCGCTCTTTATTGCTTTCCATATTTCACTACTTTCTTCTGGGTTAATTTTCTTCTTGCTAAATATTCTTTAGGGATTATTTTAGAAAAAGCTTATGGGTAGTAAGCTTTTGAAGTCAGTTTCTGTCTTTTATACTCACTCCAAATGATATTTCATCTGGGTATAAAATTTTAAAACTTAAGCCAAAAATATCCCCTCAAATCTTCTTAAAACCAAACAATAGTTGAGCTTAACTAGTAAAGAATGTCTGCCTTGAGCATTATGCTCTTTTGAGATCAGTCTATATGGGACCAAAGTGACAATAGCAACTCTCTGGAAAGATTAGATAGGAAGCTTAGGGGGCAGTGAGTTTAGGTTAATGGGGGAGGGACAACTCAGAAAAGGAGGTTGAGAAAGTTTGCACATTTCAAAAAATATCAGTGTCACTGAATTGTACAACTAGAAACTGTTGAGTTGGTGTATGTTTTGCTGTGTATATTCTCAACAACAAAAATAAAATATAGTAAAAAATTAGGTTCTAAGTTTTTTTTATTTCTTTTTTTGATCAATTAATACAGAAGTGTTGCACCCAAGTCTTCAGTGTTTCTGACAAGAAGTCTGAAATAAATTGGATTCTCATTTTGTCTTGGAAAATATGATCTTTCTTTTGGTGAGATTTCAGAGTTTTCTTTTTATGCTTGATTTTCATAAGGTTTAACAGAAAGCCTGTAATTTTGGCTATTTCTGCCTTTTTATTAATTCTGCTTGATAATTGGGATAGATTTTCTCCATTGAGGTCTCTTGAATATCATTAATTCCAGGAAGTACTTGCCTATCATATTTTTAAATGTTACCTGCTCTATTGGAGTTTCAGTTAGACTGAGTTGGAAATATCTGAATTTGTTCTGTATGAAACACAGCTTTATTTCCAAGTTCCCATTTATTTTCACTACATTCTGAGGAAATAACTCAAACTAATCTTCCAACCTATTATGTGTAGACAGAAGAGGGGTTAAGTTTCATTTTTTTTTCACACGGATATCAACTTAATTCAGCCCAGTTTATTTAAAATATATATATTTTAATTATTGCATTTGCTTGGTCTCTTGGTTGAAAATTAAGTGACCATATATGAAATTCTAGGTACTCTATTCTGATCCATTGATTTATTTGTCAATCCTTCTGCCAATATCACAATTTCTTAATTACTTGAAATCTTGAAACCAGGTATTGACTTTTTCTTCTTTCAAAATAATTTTGGCTATTTTAGAGTCTTTGCATTTCTGTATATATTTTTATATCAGCTTGTCAATTTCAAAAAAGCCTGCTGAAATTCTGATTGAGATTATGTAGAGTCTAAAATTCAATTTGGGAGGAATTTCCATCTTAACAATATTGAATCTTCTAATCCATGAACCCAGTATATATCATCATTAATTTAGATACTTCAATTTTGTCAATTTTTTTTTTTTTTTGGTTTTCGGTGTAGAAGTCTTCCATAGCATTTATTAAATACATTGTTTATCTTACATTTTTGATAATATTGTAAATGGTAATAAATTTTTATTTTATTTTCCAATTGTTTGTTGCTAGATATAGAATTACAATTGATTTTTATAGATTAATTTTGTATTTTGCAGCTTTACTAAATTTACTTATTATTTCTGGTAATATTTACGTTGATTGCATAAGATTTTCTATATATACAGTCGCATCCTCTGTGTATAATGACAGTTTACTTATTCAATTCTAACATTTAAGCCTTTCCTTTCTTTTTCTTGCTTTGCCTTGTTGCACTAATGGTGAGAGCAGATATTGTTGCCTTGTTCCTGACCTCAGGGGAAAAGCTACCCAGTGCCGTGTTAGCTGGAGCTTTTCCTGAATGCCCTTATTAGATTGAGGAAATTTCTATTAGACTTCTCAGAGTTTTTATCTGAATGGATATTGAATTTTATCATATATTTTTGTATGCATATATTAAAAAAAGTGTATGATTTTTCTTTTTTCATTTAAACGTTGGGGTTTTGCTTTTTAATATACAACCTGAGTAGATCCCCCTTCTAAGTAGCATGCTCAGTACATGAGCATTTAATGGATTGACTGGTTGGGTTTGAGTCTACCATTCCAATCATTCTCTTGATTCCACCTGCTCCTTGTTTCTGTGTTCTTCCTTTCCTGCCTTCTTTTGGGTAAACAGTGTACTTTCTGGAATCCCATTTTATTTCTTCTGTTGATCTATTGCCGTAAATTTTGTGTGGGTTTTTAGTGATTTTCTTAGAGATTGCTATATGTGTCTTTAACTTATCACTTATAACAATGCTATACTTCACAACTTAAGAATTTTATGGCAATATAATTCCATTTACCTTCCCTCCAGCCCCTCTTTTTTTTTCTTTTTTTTTGCTGTCTTACTTTTTCTTATGTTTACTGTAGAAACTACACAATATATTGTTACCGTTTTTCTCTTTAATAGACAACTATATTTTCAGGAGTTCACATATAAATACATACACATATATACAGTGACACTCAAGGAGTAAATACATTCTACATATGTAACAAAAAACAAAGGACTGATATCCACATATCCAAAATATATGCAGAACACAAGTAAATAAACAAGGTAATATTAACACAATAAAACAAGACAAACTTTATGAACTGGCAATGATAGAGGAAATACAAAAGTCAATAAACATATGAAAAGAGATACAATATGTAAAATAAACTCAAGCAAATGCAAATTAAGACCGTGATATATCATCTTTTCACACATCAGAATGGAAAAAAATTAAAAAGTTAAAAATATCAGGTAGTGGTAACAGTATGATGTTGCATTATCTCCCTCTCATAAACTGCTACTAGGGCTTTAGGTAAGGAGACCTGGTTGCACAATGGTGAAAGCACTCGGCTGCTAACAGAAAGGTTGGCCGCTTGAGCCCACCAGCCACTCTTCCGGAGAAAGACGTAGCAGTCTGCTTCCATAAAGATTACAGACTTGAAAACCCTATAGGGCAGTTCTATGCTGTCCTACAGGGAGACTGTGAGTGGGAATCGACCCGAAGGCAATGGGTTAGGGATTTAGGCTGGAATAGGCATTGACTTACCTCATTGTCTATGAGAAAGAACATGTTTAAACTGTGATATATGCATGTAATAGAGATAGATAGATATCTAGATAGATAAATGTTGTCACGTTGACTACAACTCATGACATCATTATGTGCAATAGAAGCCCTGTGTCATCCTCATGATTAGCAACATATTTGAGTCCATCTTTGCCACTATGGTGCCAATCCTTCTAAATTAGGGTGTCCGTCTCCCTCGCCGGCCCTCTGCTTCACCAAACATGAGGTCCTTCTCCAGTGATTGATCCCTCATGACCTGCCCAAAGCAAGTGAGTTGAACAATGTTCGGTTGTGATCCATAAGTTTTTTACTGGCTAATTTTCGTGAGTAGATTGCTAGAGCTTTCTGCCTAGTCTTTCTTAGTCTGGAAGCTCCACTGAAACCTGTCCACCAGGGGTGACCTTGCTGATATTTGAAATACTGGTGGCAGAGCCTTCTGCATCATCACATGCCAGCCACCACAGTATGACAGACTGACAGATGGTGGCAGAATCATACACATTAGTATAAACCGATGAGATTACACTAGATGCAGAGATTGGAAAGAGGTTTCAATATGCATTATTCAACGAGAAAATGAATTTTCAGGTCATAATGTAACCTTGATGCTATTTATGTAAACCTCACTTTCACATACATGCAAACACACAGGTCCACACATGCACACACACACCCTGATGTATTTCCACAGGTGCTAATATTACAAGTACATAAATGCATAGAAAAATACCTTAAAAAATAAAAGTGCCAAATATACTAGTGATTAATTTGGGGAAGTGGTAGACTATTTGCAGAGGACTTTGGTCTTATTTATACTGCTTAATTTTTTTTATGCTGGAAATGTTTTCATGAATTACTTGTGCAATATAGTTATTTTATAAAGAGCTAGCTTATGTCAGAAAGGTAGAAAAAACTAATACTCCTATTCCAAATTGAATTATTTATTTATTCCAATCATTTTTTCTTGAGCATATATCATTCATATGCATGACGTATCTTCATAGGTAATATCTCTCATAAAAGCAGTAGTTTTCCACCTGTGAATGTACAAATAAAAATCTGAAATCTCTATGGAGCTTAAAATTTTTTTTCCACCAAAAATGTGTATGCTTCCTTGAAGCGGTATTATATAGTAGTTGAGAATACCTGTAGTAATTACTCAATAAAAGGCAGCTGTAAAAATGATGATGATGATGATGATGATGATGATGATGGTAATTCACAGAAGCATGATTGTTTTCAGTCAGGTCCAAATCATATCTATGCTTGCCTTTCTTTTTCCCTTCCTTCCTCCCTCTCTCTGTCCCTTCCTCCTTCCCTCCATCCCATCTTCCCTTCCTTCCTTCTTTCCTTGCTCCTAGTTTTCTAGAACCCACTGTCAGGTACAACACTAAATCCTGGCAACATGTAGAAGAACAATGCTTGTTGCCTGTCTTTCAGTCAGTCTCTCTCCACTCTTGGATGATATAAAAGTTGTATAGCTTGAGAAAACCAAGACAGGGTGGCCCCTGTAGCATGAAAGCCAAACCCCCTTACAAAAATCATCAGCAGGCATTCGATTATATTTCAAGGACCAGAACTTTGTGACAAAGAAGATGCTAGCTGCAAGGGAGCCTGGAAAATTTCAATTTTATGTTTTCAAACTTCTATAGTAAAGGCAGGTAAGTAAAAAGGAAACTGTGAGTGAAGGGGACTTGAGATGCGTGTTGAGTGAGAAAAAACTTTGGAAGCTGTTGGGATGCAAAAAATAGTGATATGATAAACCGTGTTATGTAGACACAAATGGAGTATTATAGAAGTCCACTTTGACAGGTTAACTAGCTCATTGTAATTCAATCCTAGCAACATAATGTTTGACTTCTTCTCTATCATCATTTTCATCACCGGCATCCACTGCTTAGAACGGTGCTCAGCACAGTTGCACAGCAGGCACTCAATGCATATTAAAATAATGAAGGAATGTAGCATAAATATCACCTCATCCTCATCATCATAGCTGCCAATTATTTAGTGACTACTTTATGTCAGACACTATAATACATAATATTTCATACACAACATTTAATTTAATGTTACAACAATCTTTTTTGAGTGGCAGAGACTGAGGGCTGGAGAGATTAAATAATTTGTTAAAGTTCAAATAGCTGCTAACTTTGAGAGCTAACATTCAGACCCAGTTCTCTCTGGGTTTATTCTCTCCACCAACATTCACTCCATCCCGTGGACAGCACACGTCTATGAATTATTAGTATTTTGATGACTGCATTAGCTTTTTGTTGCTGTGAACATCAGGAAATAGATGGTTTGTTAAAAGAAATGCAAAAGACAATTTCTTTGAAGACAGCAGCCGACATAATTTTAGTAAATATAATATTTATAGGACTCTGCAATTATTTACAAAATTTTTACATCAAAATTTGCCCTGATGATCTTATTCTTTGGGGACAACAATTGTATCCTCGGTGATGTTTTCCTACTCTAAAGGCAATTATTGTTGCTTCTAGCTGTAATAAAAAAATAACCGAAACAGAAGTGTCTTCATTGAAATTGAGCTGAAACTCCCACTGTGGAAATAATCAGAAAATTAAAAGCACTGCAATCTTGCAAATAACATTGCAACTTAATATTATTGGAACATAACATTATTATCTGTTTTTATAGGGAAAACAAACATAAATATATTTTCAAATGACACCATAATATTAGTTTCATTTTATTGGAAATGGAAGCGGGGGGGGGGGGAGAACAATAACTTTTTAGAATTGAGCAAATGATACAATAGAGATTTATGAAACAAAGGTCAGCAGGGTGAGGGTATGCTGTTTGTATCACTCTGGGGTCAGAATCTTCCAAGTACATTGTGGTGGTAACCCAGCCCCATCTGTGTGACTTTTGGAGCTCGTTTTATCCACAATTCTAGATGGTGGCAACTAGGGACAGGGTTTGACACCTGCTATACATTTCTGCTCCCGTAAAGATCAAAGCCTAGGAAACCCTGTGGAGCAGTTCTCCTCTGTCCTATATGGTTGCTATGAGTTGGAATCGACTTGACAGCACATGACAAGCAACAAGACATTCAGTCAATGTGGTTTTAATGAGTTTTTAATTAATACTGAAAGAGATCAAAGTAAACCCTTTCCTTTGTCCATATCTTTCTCTCTTCCTTCCCTCCCCTCTTCTATCTCTTCTTCCTCCCCTCCTCCCTTCCTTCTTTCATCCCTCCCTCCATTCCTTCTTCTTTTGTATTAGTTTGTGTTATGTGAGGATGCAAAACATGATAGTTAATCCCTACACATAAAATAAGTACCCTGATTGCAGATAATCAATTAAGCAAACTTTCACTCAGGACATACCCTGTGGAAGATACTCTACTAGGCTCTCAGGATAAAAGAATGAACATGTCTTAATGTCTGACTTCAAGAAAAGTCCGGTTCTTGTGGTAGCCCCCATACTGTCCAAGGCTCTGGGGATAGCCAATGTGATCCAGTCTTGGAAATGGCTTCAAAGAACGTGTGGTTAAGTGTGAGTGGATTGGAGGGTGTCATTTACAGCCATGTTGAAGTTGATGTAAGGGATAGCTTAGGGGAGTGGTGGGGTGGGGTGGAGGTTGATGAGTTCAATGCTAGACAGGTTGCATGGACATTACAACAGTATTCTGGAGTTGTCCTCCAGGAAGTTGGGAAGTTGAAAAGTCTTTGGGTTGGTTTTTCAGTTGTTTTCTTTAATGAGACAATAATTAAAAAATTGGTCGACCATTATTTTCTTAAACAATGTGGAGCGAATGTGATTTTTCTTTTTTTTCTTTTTTTCTCAGAATATCCTGACTCCTTGACGTAGTTGGAAATGCTCTCCTGTCTTAAGAATTCAGCATATCTGGCTGCTTAGCCGCTACCAGGCAAACTTTTACTCTCTTCCCAAGATGCTCAAAATTAAAGCTGGTTTTGGCAGCCTCCTTAGGAGAAGTAACTGGAATGACTTCTGGGCACTATTTTGGGGTGCAACAACTATACTTTTGTAGAGAAAATACAATGAAGTGGGAAGAGACAGGCTTAGGACTTAAGTACAACTCCAAGATCTGCAACTTCCTAGCTTTAAGATGCCAGACAATTTTCTTAATTTCTTTCCACCTTGGTGTTCTCATCTACGAAATGGACATGGATTCAGGGTCAGGTGAATATGGCGTAATAGACAGTGACTGGCTGAGGACCTAGTGTAGAAAACAGGCTACATCTGGTCTATTTTAAGTGATTGGAGTTCTCTGCAGTACAGCTTGGGTCCCAGCCCAGGTAGCGATAAAGTAGCAGTTTTCTCGTTTGTCGTCATCTTTTATGCATATTTTCCTCTCTTCAGAAGCCTGTGGTCAAATATTCCTGGATCTCTCAGCTGAATTCTACCTAATGACACCTCATTCTGAGTATAAAGTCCAATAGAATTTAGCCAATTTACAGGCAGGCCAAGACAAGTCCTCTCCAGTCACTAGCTTGGTTTCTGGGCTGAGAAGGGGTTTAAAAAGGGCTGTCCCTGCTTCCTCCTTCCTAGAGCCTTACATGGCCTGGAGACCAGGCAACTGAAGATACGACCCTGGGACTTTCTTTCCTGACTTGGCCAGAGTTGAAACGAACAGGCTGGAAATGGAAGTTATACAAAGTAACCGTCTTCCTTTTGGGATTGCTTTGTTTAAAGAGCTTTTTTATGATCTGCTGAGTGCTGTGATATATATATTTGTACGAAGGGTTTGAATATGATTTGGATCTGAACTTGCTGCAGAGTGAAAAAGAGTTGCTTCTCTTTTATCCAAAGTGCTCAATATTTAAATTGTAAGTTAAAGACATGCTCAGCTTTCGACTCACTAAATCAAGGCATCTTTCTTCAATTGAATTCAATCCAGTGTATGCCAGATAAATTTGCACGTATTGAACACCTGACATATATTAGGTGCAAGGCCCTGGGTGCACAGAAATCAGTAAGACTTGTTAGCCACCTGTGTTTCCCAAAAGTGCCCTGAACTCTCCCCTTCTCTCTTCAGCCCCCACCATTACTTGCACTGCAGATACAACCTGTCACGTAGTCTCCTTGCATTGCGTGGCTCTGTCCATATTCTACCCAACAAACCAAATGAGCATTTGAAACATAGCTCAGATAACAACATTTCCCTTCTTGAAAACCTCCCGTAGCTTCTGCTGCATTTAGAATGACATCTAAGCCTCTTAGGCTGGTTTGTGACCTCCATGCTTTCCCCCCACCCCACCTCTCTGAACCCCGTATAAACCAGGCTACCAGTTGGCTGCAGTCTTTAGCCCCTAGCCTTCTTGCTGTCTCTGATGCACTTCACGCCTGGGCCCCTCTGCAATCCCCTCTTCTGGAATGATCCTCGGCCTGGTTTTCTGTCTCTGGTTCCCTCCTCTCCTGTCACTAAAAGCCACCTCCTCAGAGGTCCTTCCTCCTCACTGGTCTAGAGTAGGTTCCCAGTTGGCTTTGTAACAACTTCCAGCAGGAGCACTGGTCACTTGATATTGTTGGTGCTTATTCATTATGTGTTAACTATCTGCCTCCTCTCCCCTCATCCCACTATAACATAAGCTTCATAGAGCTCGGACTGTGTCTGACTTGTTATGGCCGCTTTCCCAGTCCCTAGAATAGTGCCAGGAGACCCTGGGTGGTAGAAAAATTTAATGTGCTTGGCTGCTAACTGAAAAGTTGGAAGTTGGAGTCCACCCAGAGGTGACTTGGAAGAAAGGCCTGGCTAACTGCTTCCAAAATAATCAGTCATTAAAAACCCTATGGAGCACAGTTTTACTCTCACACATATGGGGTCACCATGAGTTGGAGTTGACTCGAAGGCAACTGGTTTTTACTGGTATAATAGTCCTAGGCCTCTTGGAGGTGCTCAGTAGATAAAGGATACTGAATAATTAAATAGATAAATAGGGAAAGGAATGAATAAATACCTTTAAGGTGTTTAGGGGCTAATGGAGAGACAAGTATGAATCCAAAATGCTACAGTCAAGGAGATCAAAGAGAGGTATAGGATTTAAGGCAGAGGTGCACAGCCACACTACCATTGGGGAAGCCCAGTGGGCAGGCAAGTGGGTCCCCACAAGGTGACATTACCTAGTTAAAGTGTTCCAGTGTCCTGCCCTCTGCCTTGCAGGCTCAGGAGTCTGACGTAAGAAGCGAAATATCAGCTCTTTCAGGAATAAACTTGCTCAAGAGCATGATGTGTAAACCTGGATGGAACTCTATCAATTTTAAATGAGAAACGTTGCTGCTAATTTAGGTAATGGGATTAGGTAACAGGATCTTCCGGCAGGCACATTTTCACGCTCCAGGTAAAGTACTTGGGAGCCAATTTACCCTCAGAAAGTTACACAGTGGACTTGAAGTCAGATCATAGGGACTTGTGATCTGATAGGTACAGTTTCAATGGAGTCATTGAGGCAAAAGCTGGGAAATCCCAGTCGGTTAATGGAGTGCAAATGGGTTAAGGGGAATCGTTCAGGACCCAGATGATGTCCCGTGCAACGACGCGGGAGGCCCCCTCACGTGAAGCCATTTGCACGAGCTGGTTGAAGGCTGAATGCTTAGAGGAGCCACAGTGAGCTAGCTGCACCCTTACTCTCTACCTTGCATTGTAGATACGTGTGCACGTTTTCTTTGCAATCCATGAGATGCCTAGCTTTGTAATTAAGCCCCATCTATGGAAATAAACTTGAAAGTGTTCTGCTCTTCATAACTGAGATTTTCCCTACTGAGGCAGGTGTTCAATGTGATTTTAAAGGTAAAGCTCTAATTCTGCAGCTCTTATCAGAACCCATTTGGAGGAAAAGGACAGAGTCTCCTGCCACGGTTCTCTGGTAGGGCAAAGTGATGGTACAGTTGTGGTCTCTTGGAGTGGGCCAACCTAAGAACTAAAGACCCAGAGACACAGCCTGAGGAGATAGAACCCTTCACTATGAAACACGATGGAGCCCTTGGCAGAGACCCAAGTAAGAAAATGAAGGATGCTTCTCTAGGACTACTGCTTCCTTGATATGGTCTTTCTTCTTTGGGGCCAGGGTGATTTTGTTGTGGTCAACTCTGTCCTGGTTCCTCCTGCCAAATCCAAGCATCTTAGTTTGCATTCAGTCAGGTGCCCATCACCTGATTCCATCTTTCTTTCCCCTCTGTTCTTCACCACCCCAGACTGAGGACACGTAAGCACAGAGATAAGCGGATATAGAATTCTCAACTTGCCTTGGGAACCATAGAATTGTTAGTATTTGTCAAGCTCTGGTAGATCATAAGATCGTTTCGTTCACCATCTTTGTTTTGAAGCCCAGAGAGGACCGGCCCAAAGTTAGAGGTTATTGTTTCCAGGGGAAGAATGAGTGGAGGGCCTAGAGAAGGCTTGCAGGGTGCGATAAAAAGAGTTTGAGTCTTAATGAGCATGCTTTAGTTTTAGGTATGTGTGTGCGTGTTCTCCGGAAGTGGAATGTTAAATTCTGTTAGACTACCACTTGTGAAACCAGGAAAACAAAATGGTGGCTGGAGGCCACGAGATAGGGGATGAGAGAAGAGAGGTAGCAAAGAAGACACAAAATATAGCGTCCATCTAGGATGTCATCCATTTGTAGCTGAAATGGAGTCTTTTCAGCAGTAGGGGCCTAGCCAATTGTCTGCTTGAGTATTTTCGTAGGACGTATTATATATACCGTAAGTTTCTTTGTGTTCTGCTGAAAATCCTTGGCCTAAAATTATTAGAAAATACTGGCATATCTCAGCTGTACTAAAGGAACCAAGGCAAGAAGTTGTGCCTACTCAAACTAGAATTCCTCCGGATGGAGTGGAGTTTTGTACCCTCAAAGACTGCTGTCGAGATCACTGCTATGGAATTATGACTCCTTGGCACTCAGATCCAGTTGCCTTGCTACGATATACAGTCTCCCTCCAGTATTTTTTCTGCTCAAACTTCAGAGTTGTGTGCTTTGTTTGCACAAGGGCTGAGAGAAAGGCCTACAGCTCACAGTTAACTTTGGAGGGGCCATTTCTGAGTGACCTGGCACACACAATAACCTGTCCTTTGGCTGGCCGATGGGGCTCTCTGATAAGGCTACCTGATACATCTTAATGGATGCACACCTCCTTTTAGGAGCACACACATTCCTCAGATGTCTGGCTCCAACATGACAGTCTTTTGAACTTCCTGTGTTCTGAAAGCCCCTTCCTTGACTTAATAATTCGGGGGAGATTTGAAGGCTGTTCTTGCCAGAGTTTTTCAGACATTTGTCTAATGGGAAAGATGTGGTTTGTAAGAAAAGATTTTTGAAAATTATCTCTGCAGATGATCAACATGCTCAGGTCTCTCTTTGACCTGGTGACCCAGCACCCCCTCCAGCATTCCTGCCTCAAAAGAAGGGCTCCAACTAGCTGTCTCTGCTTTGTCATACCCCAAAAACTTACAAAACCCACCGAAAAGCTACCCCACTGGTCCCACAAAATTGTGGGTTCCATGGTCCTCATGAACTAGTTGCTGGTACCACTGAACTCCTTCTGCCCTAATCTTGACCTTTCAGGTACATTTAACCCTGACAACCACACACACCCATTTTCTTGGACCACTTTCATCAGCTTCTATTCTCACTTAACTGTTCTTCTGTTTTTCTTACTATTTCTCTTCATTCACAGGTTGTGTTCTCCAGAAGCAGATGCTGAGATGGAGTTTGATATGCAAGATGTTTATTAGGTGTCAACACCTGCGAGAGGAAGGGGGGAGAGGCAGATAATGCAGAGGGAGCAGGAGGACTTCGATGCAGGTACAATAACGTCTCAGGTAAGCCTGGGGTCTCTGGGGTGAGTATTACCTATTAGAGTGCCCCGTATCCAGATGGAATTGGCAGGCCATTATCCCCACCTTGCTTAGTCATAAGATGAAGGACAGGACCTCAGCCAGATGGTTCTCTGCAGTGGAGAATATCCTGCAGGAGCTGACATCTGGGTGTCATTTATAGACCATGTTCCCTGTAGCTGGGTAGCAAGTTAGGGCCCAAAGGGTGTCTGGGTGGTTTTTGGGAGTTGTGTCTACCACATTTCTCTTTACCTGTCCCTTTGCAATGGGTGATCACAAACACCTCTGAGAATGATAAAAACCAATGGACCTTCCCCACAGAAGAAAAATGCACACACATGACAACTGATAAATATGTTGCAAACAATTCCAAAGTGTTGTGAATGTTTCAAAACCCACACAAGGGTTCTAACAGTTGATAAAACTAGTTAGAGTCAATCACCTATTGAATTTGATTCTTCTCATCATATTTAAATTCACGTGAACCCTATTTCAATGAAAACTGAAAACCAAAATGCTTCTGGGTGACTTCTTCTGCATTATCTCCTTGAATCCCTATGACCCACCTCTAGGTTGGGTACCAGTGATCTTATTTACTTATTAGGAAACTGAGGTCCAGAGAAGATCAATTATTTGTGGAGGATCAAACTGGTATCAAGTGGTTGAACTAGGATGCAAAAATAGTTCAGTTTACTTCTAGCTTGTGTCTCTTCTACTCTATCTCCCTGCCTCAAAGAGGTTCTAGACTCTGAAACCAAAGCAGAACCAAACCCACTGATGTTGAGTTGATTCCGACTCACAGTGACCCTATAGTGTTTCAAAGGCTATAAATCCTTATGGAAGCTGGCTGCCACATCTTTCTCCCACAGAGGGGCTGGTAGGTTTGAACCACCAACCTTTTTATTAGCAGCTGACCACTGAACGAGCTTACAAACGAAAAGAGGCATGGGAGACAAGGAAAGTACACGAACACAGACCAAAGACAAAGAAATACCGAGTGCAGTCCAGGCGGGAACAAAACTTGTGTGAGAAGGAACGTACCCGTAGGTTCTTTTAACATGTGATAATTTTTCCCATCAGAGTCCTTGTGAGAAGAAAACTCGAATTAATTTTATTGGTTGGTAGAGACAATTAAATGGTCTCTGCTTGTATACTATCCACGTTTCCATAGTAGACATTTCTAGATTTCAGATGATTATTTTTAAAGCTATTTAATAGGCATTCATTCAGCCCATATGGATCTCCAGGACCAATGGCTTCAGACAAACAGTCTCATGGGCCACCCTTCAGTGTAGACTTCTTTTCATCTCTCCCACCTCTCTAAGGGCTTCACAAACACATGCTAATAAAAACATGAGGAGATAGACTCTGAACCTAGCAGAGTGCAGGTTGCTGTGGGCACAGGATCCAACACATCATCCTCTGCTGAGGGAGGAGCTGAGTAGAGTGGTAGGAAAAGGTTGACTCCATGGTCAGACTGGTTGGGCTGACCCCTTAGCTCAGAGGCCCCCAGAACCAACCTCTCTGAGTCTCAGTTTCCCCATCTTTAGAATAGGGATGATAGTAGTGCTAATGTTCCAGGATTGTGTGTTGTTGTGAGCTTCCCTTGATCATAGTGACCCTGTGCACAGTGAAATGAAATGCTGGTCCTTCGCCATCCCTGTGATCGGTTGCAGATCAAACCACTGTGACCCCTAGGGCTTTCATTGGCTGATTTTCAGAAGTAGATGCCAGGCCTTTCTTCCTAGTCTGTCAATCTGGAAGCTCTGTTGAAACCTGTTCAGCATCATAGCAATACGTAGCCTCCACTGACAGACGGGTGGTGGCTGTGCATGAGGTGCATTGGCTGAGAATTGAACCTGGGTCTCCCGCATGGAAAGTGAGAATTCTACCACTGAACCACCACTGTCCCCTTCCAGGATCGTAGTGAGGATTAAACGAGTTAGCACACTGAGTGTGCAGAACCAACTCTGGCACAGAGTAAGCCCTGGATTAGAGGTAGCTTTTAGTCGATGCTCCTACTATCCCACAGAAGAGAGGAAATCCATGCAAAGACAGGCATGAGAAAATCAATCAATCATATGCTTTGGGGTCAGACATTTGTCTGAATCCTGATCGTGTCATTTAAATGGGGTGAGGTATCAGACAATTCCCTTCACCTCTCCCACCCTCATCTTCATCACTTAGGAAGCAGAGATGTAGAATCTACGTGACAGAGTTTTTGGGAGGTCCAAGTATAATAAAGTAGGTTAATAATGTGCAAAGATTAAATAGTTTACTGGCAAAGAAGAAGATTTTTCATCAGAGAAACTATGAGATAAGGATGGCACTTGTGAGAGGAAGGAAACCCTGGTGCCGTAGTGGTTAAGAGCTACAGCTGCTAACCAAAAGGTCAGCAGTTTGAATCCACCAGGCACTCCTTGGAAACCCTATGGGGCAGTTTTACTCTGTCCTACAGGGTCGCTATGAGTTGGAATGGACTCGACGGCAATGGGTTTGTGCGAGAGGAAGAAATTACAGTGCCTGCTAGAGTCTTTCATAGGGCTAAAGTGAGACAGGAAGGGCAGTGAGTGTCTTGATAACCCACACAAGCACAGAGAGGAAAGACTGCAGAGCTCTGGTCCTGGGAAATAGCCAAAGGCTGAGGCCAGGAGTTGAGGGAGCTGACCTTCTGCTGCCATCACAACACAGGAACACAGGATAGGACCCCTTCCAGAAGGTTCTAAGGAGCTCAAAGAAGGTGTGTTGCCCCACCCAGAAGCAAGACTGAGCATTGGGATTGGCATGTGGCTGGTGGAGACGGGCAGGAGCCGGCACCTGGCACAATTTCTGTCCAGGAAGGCGCTGTGAATCAAGAGAGAGTGGATTAAGGGGGTTTAAAGTACAAAGAGCAAAACAAGCTGGATTTACTTGTTCTTTTATTTTTTTTTAAGACAATCATTAGCAAAGACAGTGAGTGAGTTTATGTTATTTTAAATAAGGAATATGCCAGTGGGGGTCGGGGGGAAGAGGAAGAAGAAAAATCCTCAATGCTTCTCTTGGCAGAAGAGCAAGACAGCAGACCAGTCAACGTGCCAAAACACAGCCACGCCCAACACTGGAGGCCACTTAGCTGAGCTTCCTGCATTTTTCTGTGATCCCTTCTCTGCCCCTCACACTCACTAAAGTAGATTACTCTCTCCTTCAGGGGCTCTTCAGTTTTCTTCCTCCTTCAGAGGAAGCCAGCAATTCCCTCCCAGCGATTTCTCTCTATTGTCACAAATGTGGGTGATCAACCAAGTTCATTGAGAGTCAACTCAAGTACTATGCCTGATGCTCAAGATGAAAGCTAAGGACTCTGTATAAAGGCAAATTGTTGTCATTATTCTGGAGGGAAGTCTGGAGTCTAGGATGGAGATGACTCTCAAAAGGCATCGGAATATAAAATAACAGCAAATACAACAAGTCAAGTTAGTACAGCACTTCTTTATAAAGACCATTTATACTGACTACCTCATTTAATTAAAAAAAAAAAAAGATAAATCGGAAATGATTGTTAATTAACCCCATTGCAAGGAGAGGAATTATCCAGTCACACAACTTTTAACTCATGGAGAAATGTCTTCCCTATCTTTAGAGGTGATTTCTGCATCCAAGACTATCTTATCTACAAATTACTGCCTGTTATGCCTATCTTGTGGCTCAGTGGTTAACAGCTATGGCTGCTAACCAAAACGTCAGCAGTTCGAATCCACCAGCCGCTCCTTGAAAACCCTATGGGGCAGTTCCACTCTGCCCTATAGGGTCACTATGAGTAGGAATCCACACGATGGCAAAGGTTTTGTTTTGTTTTGGTTCGGTTTTATGTTTATCTCAGGGAGGACCATGGCTAGCCATGGTTGTACTCGCATCCTGCTGTCTGGCCGTTGTGTGAAGTAGGTGTGCACATCTGAATGAATCTCTGCCAAGCTCTTCTAGTTTCTCTCCTCTAAGAATATATTTCATCCATTCATTCATTCACAAATATATACACATATGAGACCCAGGTAGTGCAAACAGTTAACATGCTTGGCTGCTAACCAAAAGATTGAAAGTTGAGCTCAACCAGAGGTACCTCAGAAGAAAGGCTTGGGGAACTACTTCCAAAATATCAGCCATTTAGTACCCTGTGGAGCACAGTTAATACTTTGACACATGTGGGTTTGCCATGAGTCGGGATCTACTTGGCAGCAACTGGAAATGCAGGCACACATGTACATATTATATATATATACACATATATACATATATAGAGAAATATACATTTGTTATTAGCTGTCATTGAGTTGGCTCCTACTCCATCCTTATGTATAATAGAAAGAAACCCTGTCCCATCCTGGTTCATAATTGTTGGTATGTTTAAGTCCATTATTGTGAGCACTGTGCCAATCCATCTCACTGACGGTTTCCATTCCCTTCACTGGCCCTCAATTTTACCAAACACAACGTTCTTCTCCAGCCATCAGTCCCTCCTATTGATACATCCAAAGTGAATGCATTAAAATGCAATACTCTGTGATCCACAGGGTTTTCACTGGGTAATGTTCAAAAGTAGATTGCCAGGTTTTTCTTCCTAGTCTGCCTTAGTCTGAAAACTCTGCTGAAACCTGTCCACCATGGCTGACTCTAAAGGTATTTGAAATACCGGTGGCATAGCTTCCAGCATCACAGCAACATGCAAGCTACCCCAGTATGACGAACTGACAGATGGGTGGGCACGTACACATATAAATATATATGTGCAATGTATAGATAATTTCTAGACACCCTGCCTAGCACACTGTTATAAACAAGACTGTAAAGACTCCTTCTTTCATGAAGCTTAATTTTTTCCTAGAAACGAAAAAAAAAAAAAAAAAAAAACAGAAAAATCTAATATAACACTCATATTACCACCACCTGGAATGAACATTTA
>NW_004443981.1:13815669-13870393 GCF_000243295.1 Trichechus manatus latirostris
TTCTACCACTGAACCACCACTGTCCCCTTCCAGGATCGTAGTGAGGATTAAACGAGTTAGCACACTGAGTGTGCAGAACCAACTCTGGCACAGAGTAAGCCCTGGATTAGAGGTAGCTTTTAGTCGATGCTCCTACTATCCCACAGAAGAGAGGAAATCCATGCAAAGACAGGCATGAGAAAATCAATCAATCATATGCTTTGGGGTCAGACATTTGTCTGAATCCTGATCGTGTCATTTAAATGGGGTGAGGTATCAGACAATTCCCTTCACCTCTCCCACCCTCATCTTCATCACTTAGGAAGCAGAGATGTAGAATCTACGTGACAGAGTTTTTGGGAGGTCCAAGTATAATAAAGTAGGTTAATAATGTGCAAAGATTAAATAGTTTACTGGCAAAGAAGAAGATTTTTCATCAGAGAAACTATGAGATAAGGATGGCACTTGTGAGAGGAAGGAAACCCTGGTGCCGTAGTGGTTAAGAGCTACAGCTGCTAACCAAAAGGTCAGCAGTTTGAATCCACCAGGCACTCCTTGGAAACCCTATGGGGCAGTTTTACTCTGTCCTACAGGGTCGCTATGAGTTGGAATGGACTCGACGGCAATGGGTTTGTGCGAGAGGAAGAAATTACAGTGCCTGCTAGAGTCTTTCATAGGGCTAAAGTGAGACAGGAAGGGCAGTGAGTGTCTTGATAACCCACACAAGCACAGAGAGGAAAGACTGCAGAGCTCTGGTCCTGGGAAATAGCCAAAGGCTGAGGCCAGGAGTTGAGGGAGCTGACCTTCTGCTGCCATCACAACACAGGAACACAGGATAGGACCCCTTCCAGAAGGTTCTAAGGAGCTCAAAGAAGGTGTGTTGCCCCACCCAGAAGCAAGACTGAGCATTGGGATTGGCATGTGGCTGGTGGAGACGGGCAGGAGCCGGCACCTGGCACAATTTCTGTCCAGGAAGGCGCTGTGAATCAAGAGAGAGTGGATTAAGGGGGTTTAAAGTACAAAGAGCAAAACAAGCTGGATTTACTTGTTCTTTTATTTTTTTTTAAGACAATCATTAGCAAAGACAGTGAGTGAGTTTATGTTATTTTAAATAAGGAATATGCCAGTGGGGGTCGGGGGGAAGAGGAAGAAGAAAAATCCTCAATGCTTCTCTTGGCAGAAGAGCAAGACAGCAGACCAGTCAACGTGCCAAAACACAGCCACGCCCAACACTGGAGGCCACTTAGCTGAGCTTCCTGCATTTTTCTGTGATCCCTTCTCTGCCCCTCACACTCACTAAAGTAGATTACTCTCTCCTTCAGGGGCTCTTCAGTTTTCTTCCTCCTTCAGAGGAAGCCAGCAATTCCCTCCCAGCGATTTCTCTCTATTGTCACAAATGTGGGTGATCAACCAAGTTCATTGAGAGTCAACTCAAGTACTATGCCTGATGCTCAAGATGAAAGCTAAGGACTCTGTATAAAGGCAAATTGTTGTCATTATTCTGGAGGGAAGTCTGGAGTCTAGGATGGAGATGACTCTCAAAAGGCATCGGAATATAAAATAACAGCAAATACAACAAGTCAAGTTAGTACAGCACTTCTTTATAAAGACCATTTATACTGACTACCTCATTTAATTAAAAAAAAAAAAAGATAAATCGGAAATGATTGTTAATTAACCCCATTGCAAGGAGAGGAATTATCCAGTCACACAACTTTTAACTCATGGAGAAATGTCTTCCCTATCTTTAGAGGTGATTTCTGCATCCAAGACTATCTTATCTACAAATTACTGCCTGTTATGCCTATCTTGTGGCTCAGTGGTTAACAGCTATGGCTGCTAACCAAAACGTCAGCAGTTCGAATCCACCAGCCGCTCCTTGAAAACCCTATGGGGCAGTTCCACTCTGCCCTATAGGGTCACTATGAGTAGGAATCCACACGATGGCAAAGGTTTTGTTTTGTTTTGGTTCGGTTTTATGTTTATCTCAGGGAGGACCATGGCTAGCCATGGTTGTACTCGCATCCTGCTGTCTGGCCGTTGTGTGAAGTAGGTGTGCACATCTGAATGAATCTCTGCCAAGCTCTTCTAGTTTCTCTCCTCTAAGAATATATTTCATCCATTCATTCATTCACAAATATATACACATATGAGACCCAGGTAGTGCAAACAGTTAACATGCTTGGCTGCTAACCAAAAGATTGAAAGTTGAGCTCAACCAGAGGTACCTCAGAAGAAAGGCTTGGGGAACTACTTCCAAAATATCAGCCATTTAGTACCCTGTGGAGCACAGTTAATACTTTGACACATGTGGGTTTGCCATGAGTCGGGATCTACTTGGCAGCAACTGGAAATGCAGGCACACATGTACATATTATATATATATACACATATATACATATATAGAGAAATATACATTTGTTATTAGCTGTCATTGAGTTGGCTCCTACTCCATCCTTATGTATAATAGAAAGAAACCCTGTCCCATCCTGGTTCATAATTGTTGGTATGTTTAAGTCCATTATTGTGAGCACTGTGCCAATCCATCTCACTGACGGTTTCCATTCCCTTCACTGGCCCTCAATTTTACCAAACACAACGTTCTTCTCCAGCCATCAGTCCCTCCTATTGATACATCCAAAGTGAATGCATTAAAATGCAATACTCTGTGATCCACAGGGTTTTCACTGGGTAATGTTCAAAAGTAGATTGCCAGGTTTTTCTTCCTAGTCTGCCTTAGTCTGAAAACTCTGCTGAAACCTGTCCACCATGGCTGACTCTAAAGGTATTTGAAATACCGGTGGCATAGCTTCCAGCATCACAGCAACATGCAAGCTACCCCAGTATGACGAACTGACAGATGGGTGGGCACGTACACATATAAATATATATGTGCAATGTATAGATAATTTCTAGACACCCTGCCTAGCACACTGTTATAAACAAGACTGTAAAGACTCCTTCTTTCATGAAGCTTAATTTTTTCCTAGAAAACAAAAAAAAAAAAAAAAAAAAACAGAAAAATCTAGTATAACACTCATATTACCACCACCTGGAATGAACATTTATTCACCTGTGGTCATAAGCTTGACATTTATTTTAAAGAAATACAATGTTACAATGTTTTAAGCTCCCTTTAACCATTATCCTCGGTGCCATTGCCTTCCCGCCTCCCCAGGTACTCACTGCCATGATATGAGTGGTTCATACCAATGTTCCTTTATCATTGAGTTGATTCCGACTCATTGCAACCCTACAGGACAAAGTAGAACTGCCCCGTATGGTTTCCAAGGAGTGGCTGGTGGATTTGAACTGTTGACCTTTTGGTAAGCAGCTGTGCTCTTAACCACTATGCCACCACAGCTCCAAAATTAGGTATATTTTATACAATTTTAAATAAAGTTAAGCACACAAACGACATTACGACAACACCTAATAACAAGAACATATTTAATTTTAAAGAATTTTTTTATTCTTTTCATTTTTTCCCACCTGACTAGATTGTTCAAGTTTTGATTATTTCCTTTATTTTTCTTCTATAGTTTCAGAACTTACACGGGATATACCTAATATTTTGATACTGACTTAGGTTGGCTTCTCCCAAAGCAGTGACTGAAATAAGGATGTGTATGAAAGAGATTTATAAGGAAGCATTCCAATGGAAACCAGTCGGGTGACAGAGGATAGGACAAGGAATGGAAGGAGGAGGTCAAGCGTGAATGTGAGATTCAAGTTCCAAGGAAAGTCACTTTTGCTCAGTCCTGCAGGGGACAATCTACAGACACTGTGGGTCAAACCTCAGAGTCTCACCAGTCAGAGGGGAGGGAGCTGGGGTATTTACACCGCTCACCCATCAGTTTGTCATTGGTTAAGGGCAGGCTGCCCCACTGGAGGTGGGAAGAGTCTTAAACTCCCAGACAAAGTTGTCTTGGGGTCTTCTGCCAGCAGAGACACAGGTGCTGTTGTCCAAAATGAGAGCAGCACCTGGAGCAGGAGAGCAGGAACATGGTAGAGGAATCAGAAGGAATAGAAGGGGAGTGATGATGGCTCTGCTATAGCTACCCTTACATTTTAAATTTGTTCATTTAAATTTGTACTTTTCTAACAAGTCTAAAGCAAATTTTTATCTCCAATGTCCTCTCAAACAAGGTAAGGTCTTTAAAGGCCTTTAACTCACACTGAAGTCCACTCATTCTCATATACTCCCAGTTATTATCTAATATTTAATTCTAACTCCTTTTTATGCATAAAAGATTAAAAGTAACAACTACAATGGTTATTATCATATAAAGTCATGCCGATTTAACATTTCCAACAGATATTACTAATGTGTTTGCTGATCACTGCTTCTTGCTTCCCATGCCTTCCTTCTAGCTTAGTTTTCGTTCTTAGTGGAGTACTTCCTACAGTGGCTCTCTCAGTGAAGATCTGTGAATAGAATACTTGTAGTCTTTCAATGTCTGACAATGTCTAATCTTGATCTTTTAAATATTATGTCAGCTATTAATAAAACCAAAAAAAAAAAAAAAAAAAGAATCCAAACCCATTGCCGTCGAGCTGATTCCAACTCATCCTGACCCTACAAGACAAAGCAGAACTGTCCCATAAGGTTTACAGGGCTGCAAATCTTTATAGAAGCAGACTGCTACATCTTTCTCCTGTGGAGCAGCTGGTGGTTTTGAACCACTGACCTGTCAGTTAGCAGTCAAGTGTTTTAACCACTGCACCATCAGGGTTCGGATGAGTAAGACAGTGTTCTTCAAAACAGTGGTGTAAACTGATTAGAGTTTTATTTTCGTCACTCAGTAAAAAATTTAGAATCAGGAAAACCCTGACTTGTATGACAGCTCAGTACCTGGTTTTCTGCTTGTTTCTGTTTCACTGGTGTCTAGGTCATTTCATTCTCACAATATGGTGGGTGGTGCTCCAGCCTTCTCTTTATGTTCCAGGCAGAATCAGTGGGAAAAGTTAGAGGCTAAAATTATGTGTCTATGGAGTCACATCTCCCCAAACAAATTATGGTTTCACCTTATTGGCTATAATTTATAGATAGAAATGTTAAGATCTATAAGGTAAAAGGAAAAAAAAAGTTTCTAAACTAGGCACATGGCCACCCCTGGTAAAATCAGCCTTTTGTTAATAAAGAAAAGGATATTGGATATTGAGTAGAGTAGGCAACCAGAGGTCTTTCCTACAGTTTAAATAATGAATAATAGTTTAGTTGGGTATAACATTCTAGATTGATTGTTGTCTTCCCTCAGGATTATGAAATCATTACTCAATTATCTTCTGACATCTGTTCCTCTTGGTATGAATGCCACTATCTGATTTTTATTATTTTTTATGTAAAATTTCCCACTTTCTATGGTAGTTTTTAAGAATTCTATTTTTCTCTTTTTTTTTTTTGGTTAATAGTCTACAGTTTCATATGCATTTCATACAGTTGATATGCATGGTGTGATTTTGTTTTTACTGATTGCTATCTAACATCATACTTGGTAAAGTAGAGGGCCAGAGAAATAGAAGAAGACCCTCAACCAGATGGATTGATGCAGTGGCTGCAACAATGGGCTCAAACACAACAACAATTATGAGGATGGTGCAGGACCAAGCAGTGTTTCCTTCTGTTGTGCATAGGGTAGCTATGAGTCAGAACCAACTCGATGGCACCTAACAATAAGAACACCATTAACATCTATAAATGGTATTTCCTTATTTTCAATCATTGTCTCTTTGGATATTGATTAGCCTGTATTCTATCTATTTTATTTTAAATTTCTTTTTTTTCCCCGTATTGCTTTATTTTCCATTCATGTGCCATTATTGTCAGCATCTCTGAGAGGATGTCCAGTAAATAGTAATTCTATTCTCCACCCACTTTCTCAACAAATGGGGAAATAAAGCAAGGAGTGGCATATGGAAGCCAAAATAGAGGTCAGGTTGGAGGACATTGCTTTAGCTATTAGCCCAAGTGGGTTTGCAATGTTTAGATGGGATAAGCTCCAAGCACTGCAGGAGAAGACTGTTCCCATGAGGAGCAAAGCACAAAGCTTGGTCACTCTGAGACGCTCACTCTCAAGAGGTCTGAGTTTTGATCTGAACTTGCCCAGTTGATTTTTTCGAAGTTTACCAAAAAGATCAGTCACTCCCCCTTTTGGGGGGAGGAATAAGTAAACAGTCAGTTAGTGGCCGTCGTTGAGCTTTCCTCACAGGAAAGGAAACACAGAAAGCTTATTCTTTTGCAACTGTTCTTTCTGATTTCCTCAGAATGATCTTCCAGTTCTCTAATTCACTCTTTGGCTCTATCTACGTACTTTTGAATCAACTAAAGAGGTTGTATTATGTATATTTTCATTCATGACTCAGTGTTGGCAGCTTGCTCTTATCTGCTATTCTGTCCTGATTCTATTTTCCTTGGTCATGAACGTGAGAACACTTTTCTGGCCCCCGCATTTGGACAGTGAGCTCAGCTCCTGTTTCCCACTCTTCAAAGGTTCTGTGTTTTCAGGTTCCATCACTCCATGAGGGTTGGAACCCAATACTCTCTAGGGATAGATCTAGTCCTTTTGTCCTGAGAGATGGTCAACTTTCATTTCTGTAGGAGTTTTGGTTCTGGATTGTCTCCTTACTGCAGTCACCTCTTGGTTTTTCTTTTCCTACTTTCATGTTTGTCTTCATGGATGTTTTGTAAAATAAAAAAAAGTGTATATATGGCATGTGTGCATTTGAGTGTGTGTGTGCATGTATGTGTGTGTGTGTGTAAAGTGACGATGAGGTTGCAATTGTTTTCTTCTAAACTAGATATTCCTAACTCTCTAAGTCCATTGTATTTTAAAATATTTTTGTTTCTTCACCACTTTTAAATGATGACTTGGCTGTGATTAGGATTCTGGGTACACCCTTATTTACCTTAACGTTTTGTGGACATAGTTCTTATGTTCTCTGGCTTATGTTATTTTTTATTAGAAGCCATGTCATTCTGATTGTTTTTCCTTTCTATGTAACTGTTCTTTACTCTTTAGTCGCCCTCAGAATTTTCTCTTTATCATTCATGTTTTTCAGTTTTATTGTGATTGAATTAAATATGGACTTTTTTTTTTTTCCAGCCTGTTTGGTACTCAGTTGCCAAACATTTTCAATAGAAGTCTCAAGTGTTTTTTGTTTGTTCGTTCATTTGTTTTTTTTTTTTTCTGTGTGTAACTTAAGCATTGACACTTCAAAAATTGCATTTCAAAATTCTGTTTTCTCCACGTAGGTCTTCTAATAGAGATAACCGAACTTTATTTGTTAGCTTATCTTTCAAAATTGTCATCTATCGATCTTATGAAAGACATTCTTTGAGTATTCTTCTATCTTCAATTTGATGATTTTCTCTTTATCTTCATCAAATTTTATGTGCTACTCAGATATTGAAATTAAAAATAAAAATTTTTAAGGATTGTATTATTCATATCTAAGCATTCTAATTGGTTATTTTTTGATATGTTTTCCTTTTTATTTCTCACTTTATGAATGATATTTCTTTCTTTTTCTTGGAGTATTTTAAACATTCTTAATTTTAGTACTTTCCTGGTTTCTCTACTTTCTCCGGAACTAGGTCTAAATTCTCCCATTTTTTAATCTGTAGACTGTCATTTGTGATGTTTTGTGTTTTGTAATTCTTGTGTTCAAGGTCATTTCCTATGGACCTTATTCTCAATCGACATTCTCTCACCTAGATGGTCTGAGGTGTAGAGGTACCCTTTTGGGAACTTTCGGGTTTCTTCTGCCTAGACCCTGCAGAGTTCAGCAGCTATGAATCAAGTTTTTGGCCTCCACTTGGGATTTCATGAATTTCTTGGGTTTCTGTATTTCATGGATGCTCTATTTGAACTCTGTACCCATTACTGTACATGTTTGGGGTACTTATCTCTCATCAGTTACTCTTTTTCACCATGGCTTGGGATAGGCAGCAAGCTTCAGACTAGTGGGTTCTAGTCCCAGTTTACTGAAGGGGCTGTGTGTGACTAACTCTTCAGTTTATGCTTATTGTCCTCTTCCTGATGTACCCTGGGCTTGTGTCCTAGACTCTCACATCTAGGAGTGGTTGGTTTGGAGTGATCTAACTTCAATAGCCAGGGCGTGGTTCAGATTACCCAATTTGGGCCACATGCTTCAGCTGCTACTTAAGTCTCTGGGTTTCTTCTTCATTTTTGACCTCTGGGTATTTTCTTTCTTGCTTTGGAGCTCAGCTAAATATTTGTAGGATAATTTTTACACCTAATCTAGCAGTTCTATGTGTTTGGAGCAGGGAGAATGATATTAATATGTGTTTAATAAGAGAGCTTGCCCTGAAATTAGAAACTACAGCCTATGGGGGGAGAGTTTATAAGTGGGATTGAGAAACTCTATTTGCTTATGGGTGGTTGCTTGGATTGCAAATATGTACCTTGGAGGCTTCACAACCGCCTTGTGTGCCAGGTACTTGCCTAAAGGCTGAATGCAGCAGAAGAGATAAAAGAGAAATGAATAAAGCCCTTTTGCTGAGCAGGGATGGGTCATGAAAGGAAGCCTGCTGAGTTCCCAATAGCTTTCTGACTTCTGTTTCCAGCCCCTAATATGGCCATACCAAATTTTCTGTCCTTGATTCCACAAGATAGTCTGTTATCCTTCATATCTGTTTGTGTGTGTGCACAAATTAATTTGGGTGGATTTACATACTTGCAACAAAAACAGCTCTCCCTAAAATTTGGAATTTAAACTAAGACCCACAAAAAGACCAACTTAGATAGTTCTATTTCCCCTGAGAATGGGTTGGACAATTTGATTCTAACAGCAGAGGCTTGCTTAGGTCATTTTCAAGAAGCACAATTGAAATAAGAAAATTTCAGTAAGTCATACAGTGGGATTCTCCAAGTTAATTTCTCTGTATCATCACAGAGTATATGAAACCAGCCAGAGCACTTGCTTTGGAGATGGACATTGTTTCATTGTGCCTTAGTGGTTGAGTAAGCCTAAGCCAATTAGTTAACCTTTCAAACTCTCAGATTTGTCGCTTGTGAAATGGCAGGCTATTTTGAAGATTAAACACATTAATGTAGGTGACTAGCCCAAAGCTCCACCAGCCGCTCCTTGCAAATCCTCTGAGGCAGTTCTACTCTGTCCTACGTGGTTGTTATGAGTCAGAATGGACTCAGTGGCAATGGATTTGTCTTCTTAGTAGCACAAAACAGACTCTTGATAAATGTGTGTCCTCTCATTCTCTCTTTACCTTACTAAGAGCCTAAGAAAGGAAGGATGAGTGTTGCTAGGGTAGGAAAATCCCTTAAAGGAAGGATCTGGTGTCACATTTGGGCAGATGGCCAAAGGGACATGTGCCTGCTGGAAGGAATGTCCATGTCCAATCTTCAGCTGTTCTTGGAATAGCCCTCTATGGCTGGGTTTTTGGAGGCTGAAACCTCCTCTTTTTAGTATCAGGAGCAGTAAATTGACACTACATGTCATTCGCCTTAGGATTCTAATGTCTTACAAGGGAAGGCAGGTAAGTTCACGTAAGGAAGTTCATCAGGTTCCCGCTTACTGTGCGTGCATTCATTTCTCCAGCCTGTCCTACAGCTTCGCTAATTAGTGTTCAATGTCCATAGTGGCAGAGATAGACATCGCCACATGGGTGCAACTTATATGGGAACAGAAGGAGAAGGTCCTGGCCTTGATCCTCAAGGGAAGCATTTGCCAAGTTTTAAATTTTCTACTTCTTTTTCCAATTAATCATTTGCAAAAGCCCTTTTTTGCTGAGAAGGACCAAGAATGACAACAATTTAGGGGTAGGCAGAGAGGAGTTGAATTTACATACTGCTTACTTCTCCCAGATGACACAGGAATTGTCTCTTTCCAGGCAAGAAAGTGTGTGGGGGTGTGTGGGTACGGTGCTTATGAAGTGCTGCAGGGATGCCTGTATGGCCAAGCTGGATTGTATTCCTGTGTGGTATCGTCATGCTGAAGAGCTGACCTCTTCCAAAATGAGATTTAAATGTGTGTGTGTGTGTTTGTGTGTGTGTATGCATACCTGTACACATTACTGAGGAGGGGGTGACACAAAGGCTGTCTTAGAAGTGCAGGCCTAGGCAATGTCTCATGGATTATCATACCACCTTCCTAATCCATCTCTCTTTCTCCATTTGCTCTGTCCACTCCACAAAGTAATCAGCATCATCTTTCTAAAAGGCAACTCTGCCCAAGCCTCCTTTTGAGATGCTTCTCAGTCCTCACAGTGAGCACAGGCTTTCTATTCTGGCATGTGGGGCTCCATGCAGCCATGTCATCCACTTGCCTTTCCTCTGTGCTTATGGCAAACCATTTGAAGGTTACAAAAATCTAGAGAATGGAAATAAAAATCCCATTTTTATGTCCAAGAAAGCCACTGTTCACATTTCAGAGCTTACCTTTATATATGTAACATATATTTATATATATATTTTCTACGTATCTATAAGGGTTGTAGTCTGGTTGTATTTGAAGCAGGTGCTGAGATAAATATTCCGTGCAAATAGTTTAGTTGGGTTGTGATCCCAGGAAACACATGTAGGAGAATGGGGAAGTGAGTCTGAGTAGAGGGAGTTAACCAGCAACTTACCACCAGGGCAACTGAGGCTTAATCAATCCAAATCATCACACATAGGAGGTGAGGGAGCTGGGGTGCTGATTCATCAACTCTTTGTAGGCATTGGTTGAACACTGTTCTTGGGGCACTTTCCAGACCTTTCTGGCCTGCTGCCCACACGGGTAAAGTTGGGAGTATGATGCCAGAGGAAGGAAGATTCTTCAGTTATAGCAGGGTTAGTGTGTCCTGAAATGATAAGGATGAAGGATGTTATGTATTGAATTGTGTCCTCCCAAAATGTGTGTCAATTTGGCTAGGTCATGGTTCCCAGTATTGTGTGGTTGTCCACCATTTTGGCATCTGATGTGATTTTCCTATATGTTGTAAATCTTATCTCTATGATGTTAATGAAGCAGGCCTCAATCTACAAGATTAGGTTTTGCCTTGAGTTAGTCTCTTTAGAGATATAAAAGAGAGAAGTGAGTAGAGAGCCAGGGGGCCTCATACTACCAAGAAAGCAGCACCAGGAGAAGAGCACATCCTTTGGATCCTGGGTCCCAGTGCTGAGAAGCTACTCAACCAGGTGAAGACTGATGACAAGCATTTTCCCCCAGAGCTGACAGACAAAGGAAGGCTTCCCATGGAGCTGGTGCCCTGAATTCAGACTTCTAGCCTCCTAGGCTGTGAGAGAATAAATTTCTGTTTGTTAAAGCCATCCACTTGTGGTATTTCTGTTATAACAGCACTAGATAACTAAGACAGGGGATAAGTTGGGCCCCATCCATATTGCTCTTCCTTACGTACTAAAAGGGTATAGTATAAATAAATACTCTGTGATAAACTTGCAGCTCAAAATTCCAAGCAGCAATAAGACTGCTAGGACAAGGATTCCACCTAGTGACATCACCATTCCATGGTTCTGTGCCTATCTGATCAGCACCTGAACACACATTAGCATATGAAAATTAACTTTTATCACTTACAACAGGAAACAGACAGAACACCAGCACATATGTGGATCTATTTTTGAACTAGTCCCCACAACTTGAAAAGGCTGTCTGGGCAGTGATGACAACTCTTCCATGTGTATCTCACTTTGTCGGTGAAGGACTCAAAAGTCTTTCCTTCAGCCAATCCCACCTGACTAGGTAGGCTAGTTAGGTGGGCTGAAAACTCTGTACATATGCTTCCACCTGCACTGTACCCCAGCCATTTTTATACCCCAAAGCCTATATACCTCGCTACACGGAGCACAATATAAATTTTCCCACCTGACCACCTGAGGAGGGGGTGTTAGACATTTTAGTGCCAACTCCAGACGGTGTATCTTTAACCTTGCTAATAAACATCAGGTCTCAGAGGGTGGAGGATAGTGGTTTGTTCCAAGGCCTACTACATCATGCCTCACTCCCTTTCTGAGGCCTGTTGAAGGTGATAAGTTGGGGTCTCCCAACTTATTTGTATATGTTTAAGTGTTGCCTGGCAGTTTTAGAAAACGAAAATAATCTTGATTGCTCAAGAATTCCAAGAGCTGTTTTCAGAAATCCTTGACAAAAGACCAAACTGAGATCTTTTTCACACATTGGCAATACATGGTTAATGAAAACGTCATATTCTTTACCAAGTCCCTTTTCCTCAGGTGCAACCGTAAGGATGCTAAAATATTTGACCTTGCTGTGTATACCTGAAGCCCTGGTGGCGCAGTGGTTAAGAGTTTGGCTGCTAACCAAAAAGGTTGGCACTTAGAATCCACCAGTCGCTCCTTGGAAACCCTATGGGACAGTTCTACTCTGTCCTACAGGGTCGCTATCAGTCGGTGTATACCTGATGTTTATGCATTCGTTCTTTCTTTTTTCTTTTAATAAAAAAGATATTAAATGATCAACTTTACTGTGTACACCATGGTGATTGTTGGATGCCACCTTGAATATGCCATAAGATTTTGGTCTTCACTGAGCTTATAATTTAATGATGGGTAGTGGCGTACAGAAGCCACACAGACCAGAAACCAGGCACTTCCATTATATTGTGACAAATTCCGTGGTAAAGGAAGAGCAGAGTGATATGAGAAAATCTAAGAGGGATGTGAAAACTTAGCCGAGGAGCCAGTTAAGACTTCCCTGAGGAAAGGATGTTTAAGCTTTGACTCATTGGATGTGTTGAGGTGAAGTAGTGTAAGAGATAGGAGGCCATGTCTGATGTAGTCAATGTTAATGTGCAGATAGCTTTCCTTATTGGGTCCAGTAACAAATGGTCAACAAGACTTCTGAGACATACACACACAAGGAAAACATAGTTACAAATTGGCATGTGATATATATATATTATACCTATTGCCATTGGGCCAATTCCAACCCGTAGCAACCATAGGGTTTCCAAAGCTATGATCTTTATGGGAGCAGATTGCCACATCTTTCTCCCGAGGAGCAGCTTGGGGGTTCAAATCGCCAAATTTTGAAACCACTGTACCACCAGGGCTCTCTCTCTCTCTCTCCTAAAATGGCATGTGTCTCCCCCTCTGTCTTAGTTATCTAGTGCTGCTATAACAGAAAAACCACACGTGGGTGGCTTTAAAGAACATAAATTTATTTTCTCACAGTTCAGGGGGCTAGAAGTCCTAATTTAGGATGTGGCTGTAGGGGGAGTGCTTCCTTATCTATTTCAGCTTCTAGTAGCTTCCAGAAATCCTTGGCTTTCCAAGACGTATCTATTTCTGTGTCTGCCTTTCTCTTTCCTCTGTGTGTGTCTCTGTGTCTATTCTTTTTTATAACTCAGAAGTGGTTCGGTTTGGAACCTACCTTACTCTGGTACGACCTCCATAATATAACAAAAGAAAGCTATTCCTTATTTCCAAACAGAGTCTTATTTACAGGTACAGGAGTTAGACTTTCAACACATGTTTTTTGAAGACACAATTTAATCCATTGAAACCATTGGGCCAGTGCTACTCTTCAAGGCATTCTTTTTCAACAGAGACTTCTCTGGAAAGGCATGGCTTCTCTCTTTACCTGCGTCAGACAACACTTCCCCAGAAAGAGATGCTACAATGCCCAGAATCAAGAGTGGACTCTCCTTATAGAGAGAAGAAAAAACGGTGGAGGATGTTCCTCGTCCTTTATTTTTATGTATCAGAGAGATGAACCATCCTTTCCCCTCTCTGCACTTGTTGTAACTACTTGCACCAAGAAATACGCACATCCTGAGACTGTAAGGTGATATAACTGCTGTTTACTTTTAATGAACATTCCAACACTTGCCCATCTAAACATCCATCACCCTTCAAAATAACCACTTTGGGAAGCTACAAATTCTTTTCAAATCTATTGTTTGCTGACGTTTGTTGTTGTTGTTGTTGGTTGGTTGTTTTAATGGCAGAGTAGCATAACCATGAACTTCCAAACCAAAGATCTTGGGTTTGGGGCTTGTCATTTGTAGTGCTGAGACCCTCAAGACAGCCATCACCTATCAGAGCTCCAGCCACCATTCTCGTTAAGGGGATGGACGCTGTTTGTCTCCCAGAGGTTGTGTGAAGATTAAAGAAATGAATGAAGCACCAGTTACTTGTACTTGGTAGACGCTCAGGTGTTGTTAAAAAAAAAAAAAAAAGTCAAATGCTATGAGGGGGAAAAAAATTCGATGAACATACAAATTTCAAAACTTCATTTTAATGCCAGAACCCTTATATATAACCAAACTTTACAGAATGCACGGATATATGAAGCAGACTCAAGATGAGCAGCTCAGGTTTGGTGGGGGTGGGTGATGAGCTCAGTCCTCTTGCTGCCCTCAGCTTCATGGGACAGACTTTCAGGCTCTCCAAGAAACCTCTGTGTTCAAGAGAAGACATTTACATCGTGTAGGCTCCACTGACCCATGAGGGAGTAGGATTCTTTGGGCACATAAAAACCGCAGCCAGGCTCACAACTAAAGGGCTCTGGATCTTTGCTACTGAAAATGTGAATGCTAAGTCATCTGAACACGTGGAATGAACCCATAAACTGACTGAGGATGATCTGTTCAACCCCTGTGTTTGTGCAATTCCCAAACCAATATCACGACTATAAAGACATATCTCAGTTTCATGGAATATAAGAAAGAACAACAAAAATTACCTTTTGTGTGTGCATATGTGTATTTCATTACATTCTACTTTAGTCTAAGATCAGCATCCAGCTGAGTTGCCACATGTCAGGGGTTGAATTGTGTCACCCAAAAATATCTGTCAACTTGGCTGGGTCATGATTCCTAGTATTGTATGATTGTATACCATTCTGTAATCTGATGGGATTTCCTTATGTGTTGTAAACTCTATCACTTTGATCTAATAAGATGGATTAGTGGCAGTTATACTGATAAGGTTTACAAGATTACATAGTGTCTTAAGCCAATCTCTTTTGAGATATAAAAGAGAGAGGTGAGCAGAGACGCGTGGGAACCTCATACCACCAAGAAAGTAGTGCTGGGAGCAGAGCTCATCCTTTGGACCTGAGGCTCCTGCCCAGAGAAGCTCCCAGACCAAGGGAAGACTGGTGCATCATGAGGAACTGCCTCCAGAGCCGACAGAGAGAGAAAGCCTTCCCCTGCAGATAACGCCCTGAATTTGGACTCGTAGACTACTCAACTGTGAGAAAATAAATTTGTCTGTTAAAGCCATCCACTTGTAGTATTTCTGTTATAGCAGCACTAGATAACTAAGACACCCGTTCTCTGTAAAGACCTCCCAGTGTTTTCCCCAAATAGCTAACCTCTCCCTTGCCAATGCCTTCTATTGACAAGCTTAATTCCTCCACTGGATCCTGAGCAACTTGACAACAAAAACCTTGATGAGTTCATTCAGTGTCTAGAATAATACCTGGGGTCGTCATGAGTCAGAATCAACTGAATGCTAACAGGTTAAAAAAAAAACAGGATCAGCAGGTGGTGGACCATGCATTGCAATGGAATCATACCGAGGCTCTGAGTCTTAACCAAGCTTTTTATGCGTGTTTCATCTTTTCCACGGAGGAGGAAGACATCACATGAAATCCTTCTCCACCTTATCAACTGAATGGAGTCTATTGTTCTCCCTGGCTCTTTCTGCCAAAGAAAAAAATTGTGACTGGACAAGTGACTTATAGAATGAGACAGCTCAGAAGAAGCACCAGCCCTCTGGGTCTAAGGAAGTACAGAGTCAACTCAGGGGTTTGAGCTGAGGACTGTAATGGCTTCTTAAACATTCATTGAATTGAGGCAATGCTTTGCACTGGAAATGTCTCTGACTGAGGGTCCAGGCCCCCAGCTCTGCCTGTGATCTCTGCTGCCTTGGGAAGGTCACTTAAGTACTCCGGGCCTCAGGTGTAGCATCAACTGAACAAAGAGTGGGGCTAAATGGGAGAGTCAAATTTTATTTTTTGGTAAGCTGGGAACCTGGTTCCAAAGAAGGCAATCATGGAAGACAAACATGAGAACTAGAAAAAAGCAGGGTTCTTCTCATTGAAACAGAGGGTGTGCGTGTGGGGGTGTGTCTCAGGGGGGTTCTTGCTTGTTGGCCTGGCCCCTTATCTTGCTGCACCACCACCATATAAGCCCTAGAGATTCCTGAGAGCCTCTGAGAATCCCCGATGGTTCACAGTAGGATAGCACAGGAGAACCAAAACAAAAATGTAGATTAAATTACTTCTAAGTCTCCTTCCAACTTGACCATTTCATAAACCTACAGATTTAATCGAAGGCTTGTTATTCCTCTTATTAGAGTTACTCCCCTGAGAAAAGTTCCTGGATGTCCAGAAGGTGCCTGATGGAAACAAATATGTCATGTGAGAGGCAGAGCATGTTAACTCTGGAACCTACTGTCAACTGAGAGCTTCAAGGTAAATCGAAGGCCAGCTCCACTAGGATGTGAGTGTCACCAAAGAAAGAACAGCTGAATCTCCAGCAACTAGAACAGTTGCTAGCACACAGTAGGTGCTCATAAATAGATATTAATTACATGACTAATGAATGAATTTTCAACCTGAGACTTAACCCTAGCTTGTCTCTGAGCCTCAGCATTCTCATTTGTAGAATGGAAACGAGACCTTCTTCCTGGGATTTGTTGGAAGAATTAAATGTTTAAATGATGAATCACCTGTAAAAAGTGTTGGCACACAGTAGGCTCACAATACACACCACTGTTGTCATCCTTATTAGTAGGACTAGTAGCTATGACATGCCCATTGGGTTGGATTTTATAAGCTATGCAGTATGAGAGGGCAAGAATGAGCAGCCCGAGGTCAGTCCACCCTAAGAATCCTGAGGAAAGCCACACTGGAGAGGGACCTTAAGGGGAGAACAAGGCTTTTGGATGAGAAAGCAAAATTCAGAGAAGGAATCCTTAATGTTTGGAAAGGGATGGTGGTGGCTGGCAGTGGAGACCAGTTTTGTGAACTTTTACCTGCTTTACTTTCCACTGGTTGCCATTTTGTGAATACTCAGTAGGTGGCACAGTACTGAGTGCTCCACATACATTTTCTCACCAATACTCACAATAACCCTAGAAGTGTTTGTTGACATCAACTTTTTAGTTAAGAAAACAGTCTTCAGAGGGGGGCTGCTATATGTTTATTGGAGGGGGCACATCTTTGGCAAATCCCTTAATTTGGGGCATTTGTCTTGGTGTCAGCCTGCACTTGTGGGTAGATTTCCCTTGCCTTAGTGGGCCACTGTTGAACAAGAACGATTCACTGTGTTCCTTCTAATATGAAATGTGGAGCCAAGATATGCTCATAATCCCCTTAGATCGTTCAGTGACTCCCTGTGGTGACCCTCCTCTGCCATCCCTGTTCTTGCTGGCATATGAACCACTTGTTCCTGCCAGAGGAGTCAGTTGTGATGAGAACGTTAATTTCTTTGCATGGACATGTGTCCATGTCACTTGGCAAGAACAACACTATACCTAACATCACATGCAGAAACAGGTGACAGTGCTCTTTTCTAGAATGTGCCATCAAACAGGGGAAGAAAGAAAGAGAGTGATTAAAAGAGATGATGCCTGCGAATCACACAACACAACCCCCATACTACGGTCAGGTCACTCTACATAATGGCTTCATTATTATTATTCTGGTCATTTCCATTTTTGTCATTGATATTCCTTGTGGTCACATGGCCCTTTATAGCCTGCATAACAGGGGCACAAAGTTTCACTCATTTAACGCCAAAAAATGTCTCTGGGAAGATATAACCATTCTAGGTGTAGAGAAGAGGAAACTGAGGCTGTGAGAATGGGCGGGATATAATGTACTCAGGACTAGAAAGCTAGCAACAGTGAAGCAAGGATTTGGTCCCAGGCTTCCCAACAGCTGGCTCAGTGCTCCTTATGTTAATCCCAGCTACTTCTTCTCATTGGACCATAATGTTAAGGGACAGATCATTCACACTGAAACTCACTTCCCGCTCCATGAACTAGATTTGAGCCACAAAATACAGGCGAGAATACACATTGTGATTCCATTTATATAAAATGCAAACACAGGCAAAATTAAACTATAATGTAGAAATAATATTCTCCTCTAAGACCGAAACGTGGCCCTTGATTGAGCAGCCCCTAATGAATCATGAGGCTATTTTGCTTCCTCCAAAAGCCAAGGTCCCGTATTCAGAAGAAGCTTATAGTGTTAGTTTTTTAATTTTGTTTTTTTTTTTTTAGCATATATTACAGTAGGTTGATTTCATTGGGTAGGCCAAGACAGAATCTGGGGGCTTTGACTTTGGAAACATGGGTATTCCCTGATGGCTTTAAACCATGAAACCACATTTTCCATGTAGTCCATAAGAAGCCAGTATGGAGATGGTCCCCTATGGTAGAGAATCTTCAAAGATGACTGTGACAACCCTTCCATCTTCAAGTGTTTAAAATTTCAAGACGTCACATTGAAACCACATTAACAATGTTGCATGCATGTGCATGTATGTAGATGCACTCAGGAACAATCCCTCAATCTCTGAAGGCCTATGCTGCTCCTTCCACCAGAAGGGAAGTCTACTTCCCCCTCCCTTGAATCTGGGTTGACACTGTGACTTGCATTGACCAAGAGAATGTGGTAGAAATGACAGTGTGCCACTTCTGGCCTAGAATTTAGGAGGCCTGGCAGCTCCTACTTTCACTCTCTTGTAATCCAGCCACCATATAATGACTCTCAGTTCAGATTACTGAACAATGCAAGATTATGTAATGGATAGAGACCGCATGAAGGAAATCCAAGGCCCCCAGACAACACCACATGGAGCAGATGAACTGACCAGCTGAACCTCACCAATCTACAGAATCACGAGACATAATACATCAATATTTCTCTAAGCAACTGAGTTCTGGGTGTGGTTAGTTACAAAGTAAAAGGTAATTGTAGTACGTCCAAGGTCCAGTACACTTTACTTTTTAATGTGATGCTTTGAGCTTTTAAATACTTGAAGATGCTAGAACATTAAGTCATTTAGGGTCACAGGAACTGAAGACCAAGTCTCCCCACAAATCCTCTGTCCCTACAAACTCCCCTGGGCAATAAACAATAGTAGGTCCTATTATAGATAGTGATAATTATTTTTGTATAGCATTTTACATGTTACAAAGCAGTCTTGGTGGTCTCACGTCATCAGATCACTCTCCTCATTTGTGAAAAAAGAAACTAATAAAACCTACCTCAAGGATTCTTGTGAGAATTGAGTTCTTAGAACAAAACCTAGTATAGAGCTAAGACTTAGTAAACATTGTTCTCGTGGTAGTTAAGTGCCATTGAGTCGATTTTCTACTCATAGTGACACCATGTGACAAAGTAGAAGAATCCCATAGAGTTTTCTAGGCTGTAATCTTTAGAGGAGCAGATAGCCAGGCCTTTTTCCCATAGAGCTGCTGGGTGGTTTAGAACTGCCAGCCTTTTGGTTAGCAGCTGAGTGCTTGAAAGTTGTGCCACCAGGGCTCATTTAGTAAACATCGGTCATTACAGTTATAAACACACACACACATATACATAGATAGATAGATGTCTATACCTATACTTATGTCTATATCTATATCTATATCTATATCCATAACTAGATCATCATTACTATCTACGAGAAATACAAGGTTCATATCATTATTCCCATTTTAGCAATGAGGGAGCTGAGACTTGTGAATGTTATTGTCAACTAGTTAGTAATTACTAAAGGTAGGGTGAGATACCAGCTCCCCCAGCCCTAGCCCACGACTCTTTGCCTGCAGGCATATATGTGAGTGTATGTTCATGAGTGCATTTGCATATATGCACGTGCATGCATTACATATCTGCATACATTCATGTGCATCTGCATAAATTCACAGATATGGAGACTGAGGCCATCATGTTGTTAATGTCATTTGCTGATGGATTTTGCTGTAAAGACATCAGAGTTATTCAATAGTAATAGTAATAATAATAATTATAAAGTCTAAAATCAGAAAGCTCTTATCTTAGATATTGGCCATTGTCATGGATTGAATTGTGTCCCCCCAAAATATCTGTCATCTTGGCTATGTCATGATTCCCAGTATTGTATAATTGTCTACGTTTCTCATCTGATGTGATTTCCCTGTGTGTTGTATATTCTATCACTATGAGGTAATAAGATGGATTAGTGGCAGTTATATTGATGAGGTGTACAAGAGTAGATAGTGTGTTAAGCCAGTCTCTTTTGGGATATAAAAGAGAGAAGCAAGCAGAGAGACAGAGGGACTTCATACCACCAAGAAAGCAGTGCCAGAAGCAGAGGGCATCCTTTGGACCTGAGGTTTCTGTGCAGAGATGCTCCCAGACCAAGGGATGACTCATGCATCACAAGGACCTTCCTCCAGAGCTGACAGAGAAAAGCTTTCCCCTGGAGCTGACACCCTGATTCTGGATTTCTAGCCTACTGGACCATGAGAGAATAAACTTCTCTTTGTTAAAGCCATTCACTTGTGGTATTTCTGTTATAGCAGCACTAGATGACTGAGAAAGCCATTGAGCAAAGTGCACCGCATACATTATCTCACTGACCCCCTACATCAACCCATTTTGAACATGAGGAAACTGAGGCCTGAAGGGATTAACTGACCTTCACAAGGTCACACGGCCACTTAGTGGCAGATCCAGCATTTACGGAAAAGTGGGTCACCAAGGGCTGTATACTTTACCTCTCCATTTGACTCCTTTCTCCTTCTTAAGTCTCATCATCATCAGCATTAATTTATATGTATGTTTACATGTACGTATATGCACACAAACAAATGCACACACGTATATACTACATGTAAGTATTACTGGAGAGAAGTATAGATACAGATGGAGACATATTAAACCACTTAACAGGTATGTCTGAGGCAGATTCATGCCAGACTCTGTTGAGAGAGAAAGAAATGAATCAAACCTTGAATGTAGGCTCTGGAAGCTCATAGTCATCTTAAAGTAAACATGACATGTACAAATAATTTTATAAAAGGCAGTAAGAAACTTGGTGGCATAGGAGGTGCCTCCGTATAGTTGGGTAGGGGCTCAGGAGAGAGGAAAACTGGTTCTGCTGGAAGACTTAGTAAGATCTGGACCCAAACAGACAAATAGAAGATTATTTCAGGAGGAGGAACTATGTGGAAAGAGATACCACAAAAGGACAGGAAAGAGTAGAGAGGAAGAAGTAGAAGTGCCAGAACTCAGTTTGTTTCAGATACAAGCTGCCTGAAGGTGAGTGTCTTACTCATCTAGTGCTGCTATAACAGAAATACCACAAGTGGATGGCTTTAACAAAGAGAAATTTATTCTCTCACAGTCTAAGCAGCTAGAAGTCCAATTCAGGATGCCAGCTCCAGGGGAAGGCTTTCTCTCTCTCAGTTCTGAGGGAAGGTCCTTGTCATCAATCTTCCCCTGGTCTAGGAGCTTGTCAGTGCAGGGACCCCAGGTCCAAAAGACATGCTCTGCTCCTGGCACCACTTTCTTGATAGTTTGAAGTCCCCCTGTCTCTCTGCTCACTTCTCTCTTTTACATCTGTAAAGAGATTGACTTAAGACACAACTTGATCTTGTAGAAAGAGTCCTGCCTCATTAACATAACTGCCTCTAATCCTGCCTCATTAACATGATAGAGGTAGAATTTACAAGACATAGGAAAAACCACATCAGATGACAAAATGGTGGGCAATCACACAAGACTGGGAATCACGGCCTAGCCAAGTTGACACACATTTTGGAGGGACACAATTCAATCCATGACAGTGAGAATGAGACATATGGCAGGAAGGGCAGTTAGGGCCACATAAGAGGAGGCTGCTGCTGCCGTTAGAAACGTTCAGATTTTTGACAATTCTTGTTTTTTTCTGTTGGTTATTGTTGTTATTATTAGCTGCTGTTGAGACAGCTCCAACACGTGAGAACCTTCTGTGTAACAGAACGAAACGTTGCCTCACCCTGCACCATCTTCACAATCATTGGTATGTTTGAGTCCACTGTTGTGGCCACTGATATTTTAAACTTCCAACCGAGGGGGCTCATCTTCCAGCATTTATGGAACAATACTCTGCTGTGATCCATAGGACTTTCATTGCCTGTTGTTTGGAAGGAGATCACCACACCTCTCTTCCTAGTCTGTCTTAGTCTGGAAGCTCCACAGAAACCTGTCCGCCGTGGGTGACCTTGCTGGTATTTGAAATACCAGTGGCACAGCTTCCAGCATCACAGCAACATGCAGGTCACCACAATACAATGAACTGACAGGTGGTGGTTTTTCAATTTAGTTGTTGCATAAGCCAAGTTTAGAGGTTTTTGCCTAATGATGTTTATGTTCCTCATATGCCAAGCATTAAGTATCAGGAGAATCTCTTGGATTTCAATATTCGTTACTGTTTCATTGTGCAGCTATCACACACTGGCTCTGCTGATGGTGCGTGTCATCCGTTGTTTCTCATACATTCGGCATCTGGGAGGAGGAGGAAAGGTGTGCTAAGTCCTTGTCGTTCAGTTCATAATCCTCCCTGCATTTTACTTATTTTTCATTAAAACTTTTTAAACATTCTTTTTTTTTTTTTCTTCATAATTTGGTTTGGGACTTCAGGGAAACAGCAGTATTGACAATTGTTTTACAAACGCAGTGCCTTCCTTGAGGGACCTGGCCAAGAGGTTTACAGAGAGAGCATGGGCCTCAGGAGCAGAAAGAGGCCCCACGTGTAAATCAAGTCCCTACAGCTTCCCACCCTGGTGTGCTGTGCAGGGTTTCTGGAGTCTGTGAGCATCCCCTGTCTCAGCTTTCAAATAGCTCCCTGCCATACTGTGATATATTTGTTTCCAAAAAAAACTTGCACCAGCAAAATCACACACTAAAAATAACAGGGATTAGGGCAGAAATAGCATTAGGGGCTAACAACAGAAAAGGTATGGGACTTTGCAATCAGACCCCTAAACATATGGATGGAAATACTAGTGCAGTTAAAATATGTGTTTAAAAGATGCTACAAAAACTACAGTTTTTTTTGTTTTTTTTTTTAACCTGTTAAAATAAAGGTGAAAGTCCCTGATGGAAGCGGGTGGAAGGAAAGGTTAGAGTTGCTGAGTTTAGACAAGGGCAAAATGTATCAAGATGGAGGAGAATCACAAAATAAGTACTTCTGGGAAAGAGCAGGTGGCTAAACTGAGCCAGGAGAAGAACAGAGGGGAGTAGGCAGGGGTGCAGAACTGTTTTGTTTCCCACCTTGCTGTGTTCCTCTGGGTTGGTGCACTTTAGGTTTAGCCCCTGTTGCTCAATGGTGTGAAATTTAACATACAGGACAAAAAATATCTCATATGAACCAACCCAGATTTTGCATTATGCTGACAGCATTCCCTATTTACCTACTATGTGTGAGCTAATTTCCTGTTCCCAGAATATGCTTCATAGCAGAGCCAATTGTCCTATATCCTAAAGAGTTGTTTTGATGCTCAGAGGAAAGAAATGTAAAGGGTTCATCAGTGTCTGACACTCAAAAAGAAAACAAACGAACAAACAAACAAACAAAAAACAGTTGCTGTTGAGTCAGTTCTAACTCCTGGTGACCCCATGTGTGTCAGAGCAGAACCGTCCTCCATATGTTGTCGGGTGGAAACCCCAGGTTTTTCCTGGTGCAACTCGTCTCAGCCAATAAATAAGAGACCAAGGTGGAAGATCAGAAAACGCTTTTATTTCATTGGGCAAGGAGAGGAAAGAGTCGGGGTTGCTGCTGCCAAGACTGCTCAGCAGGGAGAGAGGAAAGGTTACTTTTATGGGGTTTATAAGCAAGATGTTAATGTAAAATTACAGGGCGTACCGAGCAAGCTGCTTGAGGCAGTGGAATTTTCTGCAGCCTGGGAATCTCTGTCTTACATAAGGTTTTCAATGGAAGATATTTTGGAAGTAGATTGCTGAAACTTTCTTCCCAGGCCTCTATGGGTGGACTTGAATTGCCAATCTTTAAGTTAGCAGCTACCGAGCACCACCCAGGGACCTCTACACTTAGAAGGGCCAGAATACATGCTAGTTCTCACCCATGCTATGCCGTTCTTAATTTTAGGTAGAGAAGCAGAAGCTATAATGCGTTGTCTGACTTCTTGTCTAATCTTTCTCCAAGGAACACTGCTTCTCGTTTTTGAAGACTCCCTATTGATCTGTACAGAGGATCCAGACAAAGTGGCATCCTCCAACATTGGGGAAGCTTGTGTAAGGTGATCTTGTAGAGGGCCACCTTGGGAGAAGGAATGAGAGAGGGTCCGTGGGAGGAAGTGAAAATACAGACTTTCAAATGTGCACCTCATCAAAGTAGCATCTTTTAGAAAAGTAAATTTATGTCCTGATGATTTATGTCCTTGGTATTTGGCAAGGTTGTAAATAGAACCTCTGTTACACATGACCAGGGGGTGGAGGCAACATAAATAAAACAGTCACCTAATTAAAGAGTATCTTTGCTGTCTTGATGAACCTTGTGAGATCTGGTACGTAAGTGCAAAAATATCACCAAAATAGTCGTCCTGAGCATGGAGGGTGGATGAGAGGATCGTTATCATTGGGTTCTGTGCGACATAGACTGTTTAAGTAGAGAAAGCTGTATCCTTCAGGGGTGGTGAAGAGAGAGGTAGGTGGATTTGAAATCACACTGTATGACAACCAGCCTCAATTAGCCTCTAGAAGATAAACTCAATGGCACAAATGTTATGCCTAACTCTCTCACTTGTTCAAAATTCGCTGCAGGTTAAATGAGAGCAGTGGGTGAGAGCAACTAACAATTGGTATCCTTTAGCCTGATAAAGAACTCTCAGACACTAAAGTCTGCTCAGTTCTGGAAGGCTGCATTGCCAGAAGTGAGTGTGCTGTCTCTGGAGGCATTTAACCAGATGGATGGTGACCAGTTTGTGAGGAAGTTACCTCACCTGGACCTGCTTTCCAGAAGACTCACATATATGGTGCGTTCCCCCAACTCTGAAAGGGCTTTCCCATGCAAGGCAGCCAAGAGAAAAACAGGTGACCACTGGGCATGCATTACGTACCGTGGCCTCCATGACAATCCTGTAAGTTAGGTGTCATCACTCCCATTTGCTCAGGAGGAAACTGGAGCACCGAAAGGTCCAGCGATTTGCCTAAGGTCACACAGTGAGTAAGTGCAGAGCTGGGGTTCAAACCTGGATCTGTCTGAGGCTAAAGCCACAGCTCCAACCTCCAAGCTCTATTGCCAGTTGGAATATTGGCAAGTCAGGGAGGCCATTGTCTTGCAGGAGAAGTTAAGATGGGCCCCAGCAGTCAGGGGCTGGGCAGCAGGAAGTAAAGGTAAGGGGAGTTGGGATGGCAAGGTACTGGGTGCAAGTAGGAGCAGAGCAAGCATAAACCAGGTGGACCTGGGAACACTACTGTGGACTCCCCTTAACTTCCAGACCAGCTGGTGTGCAGTGCACATCTTAGTCAGGTTTCCTTAAGCATCCTGACTGCAGACAGCCCTAATGAAAGCTGCTCCGAGTGTATTCCCACTAGACAGCTGCTTCCGAGCTGGAAAGACAAGGGTCCTGGGAGCTGAGCGTGAGCTGTGAGCGCATTTCGTTCTCTACATCAGAGATGCTACACTAATACGAACAATGGGAGGTTGGCCCATTGCTAATTGTTCTGGGAGAAGAAACAGTGATCATCACACGTGTGTGCAGGCACACCAGAGACATCATAAACACTGTCTGAAATATCACCAGCTCCTGTGCAAGGCTGATTTGCAATTGTAAATCCATTAGCAGCGCTGTGTATGAATACTAAGAGTGTAGGAATGCCAGGCAGCGAATTTGCCAAGGAAACTGACATGCTTTTCTGCAAGAGAAGAAACATATACCCAGTGGAAAATGATGTTCTTCCTGTGCAATTAGGTCTGTCTCTCAATTTAAATCATTTTTAATAATCTCCTCATCAGTGCTACGCTTTTAAGTGTGAATAATACAACTCTTATGTGCTTACATTAAACATTAACTAGTAGACCAAAAAAAAAAAAAAGTGCTTAATAAACTTGAAATGCTCCTTCTCCCCAAATAATAGATGTAAATTGATGAATTTGTGCAAGCAGGACAATCCAGTAGAGAGAGTGTCCTTGGAAAGACAGAGACACAGTGTTTCACCCTATAGAGCAGGGATCAACAAACCACAAGCTGAGGGACAAGTCCAGCCCACTGTTTTTGTAAATAAAGTTTTATTGGAACACAGCTACACTCATTCATTAACATACTACCTACAGACGCTTTGACTGTACAACAGCAGAACTGAGTAGCTGCAACAGAGGTGTATGGACTGCAAAACCTAAAATATTTACTATCTGGCCCTTTACAGAAAAAGTTTGCCAACCTCTGCTCTGAGCCTTATATTGGCAAGTCCTTTTCTCCAGCACAGGTGGCTGTTCCTATGGAGACATAAGGGAAATGCGTATAAGGCTTCTCTTGAATCTGCTTCTGATTGGCTTAAGCCAGTGATAGATAATGCTAGTTGCCACTGAGGCTTGTTCCTGGTAGTGTCTTTTACTCAACTATCAACAGCAGTTTCTAACTCAGATAAGCCAGGAGAACCATCATAAAAAGAAGGAAATAATGCCTGATGGGAGCCCTAGTGGTGTAGTGATTAAGAGCTATGGCAAGCTACAGTGGCTAACCAAAATGTCGGCAATTCAAATCCACCATCCGCTCTTTCGAAACCCAATGGGGCAGTTCTACTCTGTCTTTCCTATAAGGTCGCTATGGGTGGGAATTGACTCGACAGCAACAGGTGTGGTGTGAGGTGTGTAACGCCCAATGGGGGGCAAAATCACTATCTTCACCTATTAAGGTTATCTTGCCATGAAGGCAAACGGAAGGGCAACATATATAGCAGTATTCGTGTTTGAGTTCAACTCATCATCCTGGCTTTGTTCCAGGAACAAAGTGTTTATGCTAGTCCTTTGCCCAGTTAACCCCAGACCCATTCCTTACTCTGGCCCTGTTCAACTCTCTATCCTAGAGTGCTGACCCCTGCAGGCTGCATTTCCAGGCTCCCCTGTCAGCTGGCTCCTAGCTGGGTGTGGCCACTGGGAGACACAGGGAAGAGAATGGAAGGCAGGTGAAAGGAAAAAGCCAGGGTATTTCTCCTCTCCTCTCCCTCTCGCTTGGGTGTGTCTCTGGCAGCAGCTTCATTTACTCTCAGAGAGGTTAAGCATTAGCCAAATACATGATAGCTAGGAAATCAAGGAGCCAAGAATCAAACCCTGATGTGGCTGTTTCCAAAAGCTCTGCTCTCAAGTTGTCTTTCACGGCATGAGTGATCTCAGGAAACCACATCTATAGAAGGATGAAATCAAGGCATGGTGAGAGAAGGCGTTCAGTTAAATCACCCATGAGGTGAGGGGAGAAGCAGACAAGGGCAGCATGAAAGCTGGGCAAGGAGAGAGATCAATGTCCTCAGGAGAATTTCCTCGAACAAAGCCAGAATGATGAGTTGCACTCAAACGTAAATACTGCTGTATGTGTTACCTTTCCCTTTGCCTTCATGACAAGATTACTTTAATGGGGGAAGGGGGTGATTTTGCCCCCATGGGGCATTTGGCAATGTTTGGGGACATTTTTAATTGTCACAACTGGATGGGGGATACTGGCATCTGATGGGTGGAGGTCAGGGATGCTGGCAAACATCCTCTAATGCATAGTACAGCCCCCAACCCCCATAGCGCTGAGGTTGAAAAATCTTCAAATTAACTGTATTCACCTGACAACATATAGCAATTGTGGCCCAGCAAGATTAATAAAATGAGGGTCCCTGGCAGATCCTAGGAAAACATAGCCCTCGTGGAAGATATATTTCCTCAAGAGTATACATTGTCTGCATTTTCTCCTCCTTCTCACACACATGTAAATTATTTCAATCCCCTCCTTTCCAGTAACTTCATGTGGCTAACCACATTTCACTGCAATTGCAGCACCAGTTTACCTAGGAAAATGTATTCCAGACACATCAAAAGAAGCTGAATAAGAAATATCATGTGCATCTTTTTTTTTTTTTTAAAGTCAGATTGCAATGTATTAGAGATAGATACAATACTTTAGCTTTTTCTTTTTTGGTCAAATCATGTTTGATTTGGTTAATCTCAGTTGAACAGCAGTTTAACACTAGGTCTTTTAAGTGCGATCATTCCTATATTAATGAGATCCAGACTGATTCAAGTGAAAAAAAATGATTAAAAAACTAAAATGTCCCCTTGCTGTTATTCAAATGAATGGAAGGAAAGAGGTGGTATTTTTTGAAGCTCTCTCTCTCTCTCTCTCTCTTTTTTCCAGCCTAATTGACTTGGATCTGGTTCATCTTGAGTAGGTTATGTTTTCTTATTGTAACAGCCTTTCCCCAGCAAAATCATTCCCCTCACTAATGAGCTCCATCCTCCTATGATAGGGAGAGAGTTTTAAAAACACCCACTGTTCTCTCCCGTTCATTTGAATAGCACCAAAAGGACACCTTTTCCCATCATTTCTGTCAGAGAGATGGGGCTGGATCTCATTAATGAAGAGATGATTTTACTCCAAAGAGCCCTCGGCATTGAACCCTAACCTAGTTTAGAACTTTGTCAAACACTGAGACCTTGCCATTTAAACTGCCTCCTGAGTTGTGCCTACCCCCAGGGTCACTCACCCTGGCTGAAATGTCACTGAGCAAAGGAAAGTTCAGTGAGGGGCCAGCTGTGCCCTCAATTCCCAAGCCTGCTGGTCTTGTACTGTGGGGCATTTTCACCCTTAAACACCCCTGTATTTCATAGCGGCCATCGCACACCTGATCCTGAAATACAATGGCCCTCCCACAAGTCATGCTTGCCAGAGCGCACATGGAGACAAGGACTCCATCTGAAGCCCTTGCCCAGCTCTACCCTCACTTCCACTCTCTCCTCCTCTGTCACAATGCTTTGCATTCATCTTCCTGTGTCTCAGTTTCTATTTGTTCATATTCCAGCTCTATCTATGTATTTTGTTACATTCAGAGCTTTTTGTCTGGACTGGTGGCTGCAGCAAACCTACTGCTCTTGCTTATTATCCCCTGGAGTAATAAGATGCACTGTCCTGTATCTCTGACCCAGGAATCTTGTGTCTTCTACTTGCATCCCTGAAACTAGAGCAGACTAACTTGTGAGCTTATAGGTAACATAGCACCTCAGATGCTCACAGTTTTTGATGACCCTATTGTTTTTGAGCCTCAGTTTCCTCAGGAGTAAAATGAGAGAATAATGAAAGTTGTTGTTGTTTTTCTTAGCTGCTGTTGGGTTGGCCCCTGACTCATGGTGAAACACTGTCTGGTCCTGTACCGTCTCTATGACTGGTTGTGAAATAAGAGTACTGACTTCATAAGGTAGTTGCAAAGACTTAATGTGATATTCAAAGTTAATTCTGTGAAACAGAAGCAGGCGAAGAGTAAACCATCAATTAACATTAGTTCATTTTTATTATGCCAAGTACCTGGGTGACACAAATGGTTTGTACTTGACTGGAGCCCTGAAGGCCCAGTGGTTAAAAGCTCAACTGCTAACCAAAAGGTCAGCAGTTCGAATCCACCAGTGGCTCCTTGGAAACCCTATGTTGCAGTTCTGCTCTGTCCTATAGGGTCACTATAAGTTGGAATCAACTCGACAGCAATGGGTTTGGTTTTTTAGTTTACTAACTTAAAGGTTGGTGGTTTGAAACCACCCAGAGGCACCACAGAAGAAAGGCCTGAGATTCGGCTTTGATGAAGATTACAGCCAAGAAAACCTTCTGTAGCAGTTCTACTCTGTAACACTTGGGGTTGCCATGAGTTGGAATTTACTCAACGGAAATGAGTTTGTTTGTTTTGGTTCATAGACCACTTCAGTCTCATTTAGGACTGAGGGTGATCAGAGGATTTGATTTTTCTAGATGACAAGTAACATCTGACTCTGTTGTCAGTGACAGTGGTGGAGACAAGAAAAGTGCGTAATTGAACTACAAACTGGGAGGGGTTGGTGACGTTTTCCCCTCATTTGAGTTCCTGTCTGTAACCGCAGTGGACCAGGTTTTGTTTTATCAAGGTCCTTGCCACGTGTATGTTGTTGTTGTTGTTCTTAGGTGTGGCTGAGGTAGGGGCTCAATGAGTAAATTATTGAATGAGAATGAGTATATGAGTATGAACTGAATTCTTCTGGCCAGGAGGGAATACCACATGCGACGTATGCCTATTTCTTGGCATTTGGAGTCATATTTCTCCTCTGTTAAAATCCCTCTCTAGCTCCTTACCTCAGGACAAGATCAAAATACCTTGTTGTGGATTATAGGTGCAAAAACAGCATGGAGGCAGTATCTGCCCCCCTCCAACCACGCAAGAGGGAAGGAGAACCAAGATTAACAGTGCAAGGCTGACTCCCATGAGGCGGAGGCCAGACAGCCTGCTCTCTCCGCCATCTTTACTAATTCTGACACCAACTGTCCCTCATACAGCGTACTCTACTTCTCTGCAAAGTTCAATAATTCATTGCAGTGGCCACACAGAACTCAAAGACCATACTCAAAATTATGAGGTTTATTATAAGGGAAGTAACAGATAAAATTCAGGCTCAGGAACACTCGGGATACAGTTCTTTCACCAGGACAGCCTCTCCCCAGCTGTCCTCTCAGGTATGCCTCTCCCTGACCATCAGTCTCTGCCCAAAGGCACTCAGCTTTCTCTCTCCATGGGCCGGGAAGCCCACTGTGCCATCTCCTCTGCCGGGTCTCTGCTGCTGAGTCTCTCCAGCTGGTCTCGCCTTCCTGGTGGTAGTGGGCTCCTCCTACTGCTCTGGAATTGTTTCTTTTAAGGCAAAACTGACCAATCCCCTTGGTAGGCCACAATTACCCTATCTCACAGTCACCTGTGTGGGAGTTACCAAGATCATGGCTAGAAAGGCCACACACAAAAGCAATTAATCGCACCTCAACAGGACACCATGGAATGTGACTCTACCTCCCTCTCTAGTGCATCCCTGAGTGCACACACACACACACACACACACACACACTTTGTCCAGACAGACTAAATGTTCACCAGTTCCTCTTATGGGCCTCTGACATTCTCACATCTTGTATCTTTTATTTTTATTTTTTTAAGTTTAATTTAATTTTATTTTTTTATTGTACTTCAGGTGAAGGCTTACAGAACAAAGTTTCTCATGAAACAGTAGTACACATATTGTTTTATGATGCTGGTTAACAACCCCACAACATGTCAACCTTCTATTTTTTGGTGAAAATATACATAGCCAAAGATACACCATTTCAAAAATTTCTACTTGCACAGTTCAGTGACATTGACTACGCTCTTCCAATTATGCTGCTATTCTTACTTTCGATGAAGGCTGTCACATCTTGTATCTTTTGCCTAGTGTAATCCATCCTCCATTGTCCTTATTTTCAACTCCTTCTTCTGTTACCTCCCATTTATCTCTAAGATATTGACTTAATATCACTTTCCTAGAAATTTATTTCTCCTCAAGCCCACATGGCCCCCGGACTAGCTTAATATTCTTATTATGTGACTCTCTAGGCCCCAGTGTTTCTTCTTTCCCAACTCCCATAACATTTTTTTGTTTTTTTGTTCATTTTTCTTGCTAGGCCACAAACCCTTTGAGTGAAAAGATTGTATGTTTGGCTCACCAATGTGTCCCCTGTATCTAACACTATTCTAAGAACTTTCTAGATGGTACAAAAATATTGGTGGAATGAATTTATCAGTCAATAAACTCTTCAATCACTCTATGGGTGTTACTTCAGAATGTGGTTTTTAATGCTCCCTTTTCTAAGAAAATGCAAGTTTATATTAGTTCTGGTATTTCAGCACTGTTTTACTCTTCAGATATATTTTACTCAGTCTCATATTCTCCTGAGGAAACACGGCTAGTTTAAAGAGTACCAGATAAGGAGATTTGATGTCTAGTACCAATTCTGACAATGAATGATGTGTGAACTTAGTGGAATCAGTTTCCTCTGAATCTGTGGCCTTCTTTGGAAAGTAGGAAGTGGCCACCATGGCTGTAAATGGGTTAAGATGAGGGGAGCACAGACAAGAAAAACAGGTCACTGAAAACCAACATGGCTGACTTCACAGAATCATTTAGACTAATCTATGATTCTCAATATATTGAACTTAGTATCTCTATGATTGTGTCTGTTGGTTTTTATGCAATGCAAATGATATGGCTTTTACTATAGCTCCCTCACGAACAGGGGAATGCATTCACCAGTTTATTAAAAAATATGGAACATTGCATAACCATTAAAACTTGCCTGTTCCAGGGTCTAAATAGCTGTCTATTCAGTTCCTTTTTCCTGAACAATATGATGCTGGGCCTTGGTCCAATTGACATACCTGCTCTGATATGGTATGTATATCCATACTGTCATATTTTAATAGAAAAGACATGTTTTGGAGTGAATTAGGGGCCTGAATTCTGACTCTATCACTTACTATTTTGGTGATTTTTGGTGTACTAGTCGACTTCTCTGAATATTACTTTATTCAGTTAATGGTAAGATCTTCTTCATCTTCTTCATAAGTTTTATGAGAATTAAATTAATTAGTGAACATAAATACTTAGTATAGGGCTGACACATTACCTTTACTGTTATAAATATCCCTTCCCCCACTGGGTGACAATTCTCCAAGGATATACTGTGATTTTGTACATTTACTTTTTTTTTTTTTTTTTTAAGTAGAGGCACTGACTGGCTTTGTTAAAGATTATTTTTTGCAGGATATTTTATATTTATAAAACACGCAGCCTTTAAAATCTAGTATCTTCCTTTAGAACAAAAGGCAGGCATGCCTACTGTCCAGTATAATAAAGATACTTTCTCTCTCTGAAGCAAATGTCAGGCATGTTTATTGACCGTTATAAAATATTTGGGTTCCCTAAACTCAAGCTTTTACTCCTGTAATTCAACCCAAAGTGTGTGCAGGTGGAAGCAGGCACACTTCATATCACTGTGGAAATTTGGAAATCAGCAGAAATGGTGCCTCTCCAACTACTGCTATTGCTGTGAGTAATAAAGTCCTTTGTCTCTGACCCAGGAGTGTAGTGTGTCTTTGCTTTCATCCATGAAACTATGTCAGGGTAACATGTTAACTTAAAAGTAGGATAAAAAATTCAGGCCTTCAAAGTTCTTGAGCCCCCTAAGCCTCAATTCTCTGTTCTTTCATATTAGGATTATAGCATCTGCCTCACAGGTTCCTATGGGTAGTAAATGAGATCACAGTCATAGACACATGACTTGCCCTGGGCCCAGAATGTATTAGGCCCTAATAAATCACTTCCTTCTACTCTGTTATCCATTTATGACTTTTGTTGTTGGTGTTCTTGCTTAATTATTTGGATAGATATAACCTGCTTCTGACAATGAGCATACCTGGCCAGTACTTGGACTCCCTTACCTGGAACTTGTGGGTTACAATATATGTAGTGATTTAATGCAGCATGGGAGCTTGGACTATTGGATCTGTTACTAAAACTAACTTAACATCAGACTCACCTGTAGAGATTTTTAAAAATATAAATACCAAGATTTTACAGTAAGAACATGTCTGTATAATTCCCTCTCTCTCCCATCTTCTACCTGACAACCATACAAAAACAGATAGGACGGCAATAATAAAACTCCCCACATTCTGTGTGTGTGTGAAATTATGAAACAGATATAATTGACAGGTGCTAAAATACATGCAGTGACCTCCAAAGAAGTTTGGATCAAGAGGAGGCCACATGGAAGAACATGAAGAGAAGCATGGAGAGAGTAAGAAGGCATGATAGTAACAGATCTCAGAAACTTCTGTTAAAAAACAAAAAAACTTCTGAATTTTAGGGGGATTACTCAGAAGTAAAAAAGCAATATATCCTCTTTGAAATAAAACAGATACAATAATAGAAGTGAGAAAACCTGGTAATATATGCTCTACTGAAACCAATTTTGGCTCAAAAAAAAAGCTGAGAATGAGGGGATCCACAAAGAATTACACAGAAAAATTATATTTTTAGGGGCACTTTGTCCCATAGCAGCAGAGAAGAAAAAACCCCTTTGGGTGAAAAGTCAGAATGAGGACCACTCTCTCTTTTTTCTGCCAGAAAATTCCTTCAAATATTCAGTACAGGAAAATCCAATTTATTTAATAATGAAAAATTAGAAAGAAATTATGCCAGCATAAATTCAAAGATACTATGAAAGGATACCAAAAGATGAAGAATACTCACTAGAAAAATGAGACCAAAAATTCTGACATTAAATTAAAATTAATGAAACAATTGCCTATTTGAAGCTAAATTCCAAATCAAAATTTTGCAATTCATGAAGAAGATGGCAAGATAACAGGAAGAGATGAAGCATGAGCTGTCATAACTCAGAATATATGTAGAAAGAAAAACACGCAAACACACATGCACACACACACAGAAATGAAGTGCAAATTGTAATAAGCCTGAAGTGAATAATCTCATTGCCTTCCAGATGATTCTGACTCATAGTTACCCTACAGGACAGAGTAGAACTGCCCCCTAGGATTTCCAAGGAGCAGCTGGTGGATTCAAACTGCCAACCTTTTAGTTAGCAGCCAAGCTCTTAACCACTGAAGTGAATAGACACTAGGTAAACATAGTTAGGCTAATAGAAGATGAAAATAAGAAAATTGAACAAATTTTAACAAATGAAGAAAAGGTTCAGAAGGAACTGAGAGAGAATAATAGATATAAAATATAGGAAAGAAGATCCAACACATGCATAATTGGGATCCTACATTCCAAGAAAATACTCCCTCCAAAATAGAATGTAGACATTGTATAAATAATTATATATGCATATAATATACATAATTTCTGAAATTACAAAATCTATGTCTACATATAATAAAGACACACCAAAAAATAGGAATATTGATTCAGGAGTACAAACCCTAAAACATAATTTAGGAAAGATATTAAATTTTAAAACTAAAGAAAGAATACGTAAGGCAGCCAAGCAAAAAGATCAAATCTATAGTAAGGGAAACAATATGAGGCTAATATAATTTTTTTCACAGAAACATTTCTTAATGCCTATGATATGATGAATAATATAACCACTTAAACATATCCACCTTCTAATCATTGGAAGCTATGACTATGTTACCTTATTTGGTAAAAGGGACTTTGCAGATGTGATTAAAGATTTTCACTTGATAAAGTTATCCTGGATTATGTATGTGGGTCTAATGTAATCACAATGGTTCTTATAAGAGGGAAATTGGAGGATCAGATTCAGTAGTAAGAGATGTGAAGACAGAATAAAAAAAATGGAGTGATATGAAGAAGGGGCCATGAGCCAAGGAATGCAGGAAGCCTCTAAAGCTGAAAAGGACAAGAAAAACAGTCTTCCATTAGATCCTCCAGAAAATTCCAACCCTGCCGATACCTTGACATTCACCCAGTGAAACTAACTTTGGATTTATTATCTTCAAAACTGTAAGGTGAAAATTTGTGGTCCTTTGAGCCACTAAGTTTATGGTAATTTGTTACAGCAATGTGAGAAACTAATAATGTTCGAAGACAGTGTGGAAACACTCATGATCTGATTCTTATGGAAAGAAAGTGTGAACCAAGGTTGAACATCTGTCATATCAAGGGGACCTTCAGGTGTGAACCAATTTGTTGGATTAATATTAATTACTTGTCTGTAATAGGGCAAGAAGTGACCTTGTCTGTCTTGTTCTCTGCCATGATCCCAGAACTCAGCACAGTAGCTGGCACATGTAGGTGAGCACAGATATCTGTGCCATTGAAGGAAAAGCAGCAAAGGCTGGGAGACAGTCAGAGATGGGAGAACTTGTGCAAAGGCCCTGAGCTAGACTGTTTGGTGCATTCTGAGTTGCTGATTAGGGAGATGCTAGGGGATACGGATTCTTTTGGAGAACAAGAGAGTTGATACTAGACAGATGGGATAGCCGTTCCAAAGCTGGTGTGAAACATACAGTCAAGGAAATCAGTAAAGACTTTTTTTAACAATGTGATTTGTCCTGTGCTTAATAGCAAGCCTACGGTGGGCTAGAGATGTAGAGAGAATGGAGGATGGGCTTTTGAAAGGCAGGGGCTTCAGGGTGGAGAACATTACAACAGGCCTTGAGTGCCCATTGGGACTGGGATTCTTCCCTGGGGATGGTCACTTTGGGGACTACTCCATATTGTATGAATACTGCATATTTGTCTCACTCCCCTTCTTAACTACAGCTTGTTCCTTCTACACACAGCCTTTTCAAATGTCTTTTACTATCTTTGCCTGGAGTCATCTCCCATCCCTTTCTCCTCCAACACTCCTTCCACCTATCAGTGAAGGTTGCCAGATTTAGCAAATAAAATTACACGAGGCTCAGTTAAACAACACTTTTTTTTTTTTAGTATAAGTATATCCCAAATATTACATGGGGCATACTTACACTAATTTTTTTCTTTGTTTATTTGAAATTCAAATTTAACTGGGTTTCCCATGTTTTTTCGGGCAACCCCACCATAAGTATTTCTTTCAATGTCAAAAACTCTTGTTCAGGGATTACTCCTTATTTTGGAGGCCTTATTCTAAGATGAGTTTGGGGGTGGAGGTCGGGGAGGTAGCCTGGTATCCATTATCACAGTGTTTGTGGTTTTAAGCATGTCATGTAACTTCTCTGAGTCTAGCCCTTTCCTTACATAATATGAGACCGTTAGCCTAGATGACCTCTAAGGCTTCTTCCAGCTCTAATTTTATAGTATTCATTATACTGGTTCCCATCAACACTTTCTTTCCACTACACCTTTCTTCCTGCCTCCCTCCCAGAGATCGGATTTTCAAAGCTTAACTTTGTTATGCTGGTTTGTTTGTTTTTGTTTTTTAATACAATATCACTGGGGCCATGGATCCAGCAGTAGACCATCAGAGACATTCCTTTGTGTTGTGTTTCATGGATAAAAGTGGCAGACAATCCACATCACAATTACATGAAGCAGATGTACTGCTTGTGGGTCCACTCATTCGAGACACAAAATTCAGAGACAAAACTCTAAATCCAAGGTAAGGAGTTTCACAGGAATGTGGGGGCAGTGAGAGAAATGGAAATCTTCAGAACAGAAATGAGAAGAACCTGGTGAAACACAAGGAGATTCTTCAAGAATTTCAAGAACTCCTATATTTAAAAAAAAAACATTAACAATACCCTTGACATTTAAAAAAAATGTTATTTTCCCAGACCTCATTGCATATGAATATTGTAAATTTCTTGTGAAGAATGAAAGATAGTTTTTATTTTCCCAGTAAGGATTTTCCCATTGAGGAAAGTAACACAGCCTAGGTCATAGCATTTATACGTGGAGAAACTAAGACTCTCACCCTGGTTTTTGGGCTCCAAGTCCTATTCCACTACTCCACATTAGCAAACAGGTCTGACCCCATATGGCTGACATTAGAATAACAGAAACCTGTGAAAGAGACACATTCTGAATCAACAGACAAGAATCAGATTCTGCCAAAGGGAGCATGAATTGCGTCTTAACATGTGGTGTTCTATGTCCATGGTGTTGGCGAAGAATATTGAATATACAATAGACTGCCAGAAGAATGAACAAATTTGTCTGGGAAAAAGTACAGCCAGAATGTTCCTTAGAAGCGAGGATGGTGAGACTTCATCTCATGTACTTTGGACATGTTATCAGGAGGGATCAGTCCCTGGAGAAGGACATCATGCTTGGTAAAGTAGAGGGTCAGTGAAAAAGAGGGAGACCCTCAGCGACGTGAATTGACATGGCGGCTACAACAATGGGCTCAAACACAGCAATGATTATAAGAATGGCGTCACATTTTGTTCTGTCATGTATAATGTCGCTGTGAGTCTGAGCTGACTCAATAGCACCTAACAACAACAACAATAACAACAATTGTATTTCTGGAGGTTTTTAGTCAGAATCCACAGGAATTGTCTTGAGGAGTGGTTAAGAAGGGATTCATGAGAAGAGTAGAAGTTTGGACCAAATAATAATACCATTTCTAACTGACCTGTTAGTAGAAGGCCCAAGATTTTGCCCACCCAACCACCTTTCTCCCCAGCCCCAACCAAAGCAGAGCAGAAAAATGAATCCTTGTCCTATTATTTCTCCCTAGGCTCCATGGGGTGCTTACTCTCTTTGCAGTTCCTCACCCCCTGCCGGTGCATCTTATATTAAAACACCTTATCATACTTTACATAATTATCTCTTTACATGACTATTTCTTACACTACACATTTTGAGATCCCAGATGGTAGGGGCCTCCTCTTACTTATCTTATATCTGCAGCCCTCCATATATTCCTCTCTAAATGCTTGTTGTGAACAATTGAACTTCCTGACTGACGTGACAATGTGCAAACCGACTCTTCCTTTTTCTAACATACATTCACTTATTTTACCAAAATGCTCCTCCTCTCAAATCTTTCTCCTTATATTCTCTTTCACTACTAAGGACATCCTATCCCTTGGAAAACATTTTTTTTTTTCTTTCTTCCAAGTCACTGATGCTTCTTCCCCTTTGCAAACAGAAAACGACAGAGGCTGTGGACCTCTCTTCTCCCCTTGGGAGAGTCCTTTCTACAGACAGTCAGTAACCAATTGGTATTATTCATTTACCAGAGGTAAATTACAGATCATGTTCCTCAGATATTGATAAAAATAGTGATTAGCAATTGCTTGCTTAATAGAGAAGAAAAAGTCTGGCTTGGGTCTAATGGGAGTTGACAGGGTTGTTTTATTAATGTTTCTAATTGATTCTTGATTTAGTGGCAGCCATCTTAGCTTAAAAGATGGCCCCTAACAGGAATGGACAACCAGGAATAAAAACCTTTCAATTAACATGCCAGATACTCTCACGTATAAATCTGTCCTTGGTCAGAAAAATTATTAAGACTCTAGTATTGATTTGAGGAGGGCTACTTAAGACAAAGTCTGAGAAAGAGAAGGAACAAAGCGACGTCTTCCATTATTACTTCGCGCTCTCATTTCCTTTGTGATGATTTATACTGCCTTAGCCGCCTCAGCACCTTTGTTGTATTGCTTATACATGTAGATAAAACAGAACAAAAAAAGGGCTCTGTAAAGCGCTCCGGTAACCCGACATTAAGAAGATTCTACCTGGGCAGTTAGAGACCTGAAATCTGCAGTTGACCGTACCACAACATTTTACTTATTTATCAAGCACGCATATAGAGCTTACTATGTAGCTGGTCCCTGGGTGGAGCAAATGGTTAAGCACTGGACTACTAGTCAAAAGGTTGGTGGCTCAAATCCACCTAGAGGCACCTTGGAAGACAGGCCTGGCAATCTTCTTCTGAAAGATCAGAGCCTTGAAAACTCTATGGAGCAATTCTACCTGCACACACGGGGTCCCTATGAGTCTGAATTGACTCGACAGCAACGAACAACAACAATATGTAGCTGGCACTGTTGTGAATACTTTATAAATATTCACTGATTTAATCCGCACAAAACCCCCATGGTTGCATTGACCTATCTCATTTGCAGATGAGGAGACTGAGGTTCAGAGAGGTTAGGTAACTTGCCTCAGGTCACACAACCAGGAGGTGATTACACTAGGATTCTTATCCCAAAAATTTGGATCTGGAGCCTATACATCCACCACTACACTATTTCCCATCTCATTTATTTTCACAAATGCTTTCCCGTTTTATACCTACCCCTGGGGGATAGGCATTACTGTCATTTCCACTTCGTAGATGAGTAAAATGAAGCTTCTTAGAAGAAGCACTTTTGGGTTGGACATTAACCTTTAACATTACAGTTTCTGAGACCTCAATGTGGTTAGAAGTTATTCAAATTAATGCCTTATGTCGTATTTCCATACAAAAATATAGCTTTCTTTTGTTTCTTTTGTTGTTTTATGATTGTGTTGTTGTTAGCTGCTATTGAGTGGGTTCCGACTCTTAGTGACACTTTGTACGACAGAACGAAACACGGTCTGGTCCTGTGTCATCTCCATGATCTTTGCTATGCTTGAGTCATTGTTGCTGCCACTGTTTGATTTATTTGTTTGCTTACGATTATAAAGTGAATAAATATTTATGTCAAAAAATCAAATACATGGAAAAGTAGAAAGTAAATTCACTTGACATTCTATAAACCAAATGTACACTGTTAACATTTAGGTGAACATATTTTCAGAGACAATTATTTTATCTGCACGTGTTTATATAAACGAATTAATGCTATATTGTTAAAATGCTATCCTATAACCTGCTTTATCCCTCAACAATGAGTCATGGAAATCTCTCCATGTCAACATAGAAATACATCTGTTCTTTTAATAAGCACATATTAGTCCATTGAATAGATGTACCACAATTTATTTAACCAACTCTTTCAATAAATATTTGTGTGCTTACCTCATTTCAAATTATAGAAACCAAATCCCAGGGCCTTTACAAATATTTTAAAGGCTCAATTAATTCAATGTGTATGTTTACATACCCTTTTGATAAAATCCTTGGTGTGAAGAGGCCTGGCATCTGTCTTCAAGAATAATGAGCAGAGAAATGATTTTTCCACCATCTCTTTGGAGGATAAAAGGTGTTTAAACTATGTCCAGAGTAGATTAGACCTTGTTACCCTGCAGATCAGCCACTGGGTCCTGCAATGCCTGCAGGAGAGCATTATTAGAGAGGGGAGACGGGGCAGAAGCCAGGTGCAGCCAGTGACCTCTCCCACCTTGTGCCAGGAGGCCTCTGCCAGCTCTGTTCTCACACCAGCATTGCACATTTCTAATCCTTCCCAATTCCTGCTACAGGTCACTTGATGCAGTTATGAGGATTGAATGATTTCCTTCACTTTAACAAAGGCAGCATTTGAAACCTGGTCCCAAAGCTGGGAGGCAAGTGTACTATATACCTGTCAACACAGGAAGGAGCACACGATCATGATTGCTGTTCACACTGGGAAACACCATGCCCAGCAAAGTAAATAAAATGCTAAGTGGTTATTATGCTAGGCCAAATCTCTTTATTAAAGGACCTGGGAAACACAGTCTTCTAATGAATTTAGTGCACCTATAGACCTCTGATATACAAGAAAGAAATCAGGTGATGGAATGGGGGCAGATATATGTTCTTCCCAATAGAGAATTAAAAAAAAAGATGTCTCGTTTTGAATGCATTTAAAATTTACGTTTTAAATCTATGTATATCTTTCACTATATCTCTACATGTAAGTCTATCTACTTAAATTTTACATTATATATGTGTGTATAACTGTGTGCACATATATATACATGTACATATACATACATACATATATAGAGAGTATATATATGTGCACACAGTTATACACACATATATAATGTAAAATTTAAGTAGATATATATATATCTACTTATATACCTGTATATATGTACATATATATGTACATATATATATTCACACACATATATACATGATGTCTCTAGGTGGTGCAAACAAGTTGATGTGTTTGGCTGCATTCAAGTCCACCTAACAGCACCTCAGAAGAAAGACCTGGTGATCTATTTCTGAAAAATCAGCCACTGAAAACCCCAGGGATCACAGTTTTACTCTGACACACATGAGTCAGAGTTGACTCAACCACAACTGTTTTTTTTTTATACATACATATAAATATATACTATATCTTTATTTATATTTATATAAGTATATATGTATCTCTTTATATATAATATGTATATACCTATACATACACATGTATACATATATATACACACACACACATATATACCCACACGCACACATATATATATAGAGAGAGAACATTTTCCCTGAAACGTATGTTAAAAATACTATGTTGACTATAACATTAGCAAAATTAATGGGTTAGGTGTTTGGGTGCTGTTGTGGGTATGCAATTTCAATCAAGGGTAAGCTTTGAATTGACCACCTTTTAAAAAACCATACTGGTTTCCCATCAGAAAAATATCTTAGCAAAGCATCAATTCTATACATTGCCATGAAAAGAGGAATGAATAAAATGGGAAAATTGACAAGTAGTTCACTAAAGTGAATTGAAACAGCTACTTGAAATGGAATTTGGAAACGTACTTGCTGCTGAGAGATTCCCAAAGGAAAAAAGAAATGAGGCTACGGCAGAAGAAAGACACTTAGAAGTTGGCTCACTGTCAACCTTTGGAAATTGACTCTGTCACCAAGTGTCTTCAGTGACCAAGGACTAAACAGTTGTCAAATAATCCAGACACTCTATTAAGTGCTATACAAGAGCATCTGTGAACTTGCTCAATATCTACCGGCCACATTTCTAAAATACTTGAATGCAAGAAGAGTTCAGGTATGAATGCCTTAGCACACCTAAGGTGGAGACTCAGCTCAACTGAGTAACTTCATGTTACATGTAAACCTTCTGCTCCCCTGAGACTTACTTTAGGGAAGTAGAGCATAAACATATCTTTGATAAAATTATCTGTTCTTGGCATTTCCTTTTCTTGAAAGAAGTAGAAAACAGTATAAATTTATTACAAATATAAACATAATGTACATATGACTATGCATATACATGTACACAAACAGATACATACACAAAGATACATATAAATATACATAGACAGCTACATACGTACATACATACACACACATATTTTTCACAATTTGATATCCAATGCTACCTGGTTAACTAAGTTGAGTCACGGTAAACAACTAAAATGACCCAACATTACCTGAGAGATAAGATCCATTTCTTTATTTATCACACTAAAAATCCATACTTTGAGGACTAGAATTACAAGAGTGTACCCTAAGTATTGTGTAATAAGAACTATTTAATGAATATTGCTTTAAAAATACTATGCAGCACATTATTTAGGACCTACTTGTAATAACTCTATTTCTTCATTCCTTCCATGATAAAAAGAACAGCGATAACTAATTTAGAGATTTTCTTGGTGACTTCTGTTTGAAAGTAATGGATTGAAAGCATACTTTTTTTCTCTGCTTCCTTATTGAAAACCAATAAAATGAGTGTAAAACTAATACAAGAAATATAAATCCAAGATATAAAGAGAATTAAAATTTGACAACAGCAAATGAGATAGGTTAAAGTTTGGCAGATGACAGGCAGATGAACAAGTGGCCACCACCTTAGTAAGGCAGAGAGAACTAGAACCTCACTTTTTGCAGGAGGTGACAATAAGAAGTACATTCTTGCTGCAAAAAGAGATTAAAAATGGAAAGAAATATGAGGAACACATTAAAAAATGAAGTTCTGATATATGCTGCAACATGAATGAACCTTGAAAATACATGCTAAGTGAAAGATGTCAGTAATAAAAGATTACACATTATATAATTCCATTTGTATGAGATATCCAGAATCGGCAACGCTAGAGAGACAGAAAGGAGATTCATTATGGTCATGGGCTGGGGGATGGAGAACTGGAGAGTGATGGCTGTTTGGCACAGGTGAGGTTTCTTTTTGACATGATGAAAATACTCTGAGGTTAGAAAGTGCTGGTGGTGGCACAACTCTGTAAATATAGTAAAAAACAAAACAAAAAACCCGGATTGTACATTTTAAAAAGATCAGTTGTATGGCATGTAAATTATATCTCAATAAATCTGTCATTTAAAATAAATTAAATTTCTCCAGAATGGAGAGCAAATAGACAAAGATATGGATAGTCAGGAAGAAAGGATAAGAAAACTAGACAATCAATCTAGGAGGTAAAAAAATCCAATTAATACAATCTCCAAGAAGAGAGAACAAAGGTAATTGAGGACAGAAAATTATAAAACAAACAAATTAATCAATAAGTAAAATAATAATATTTTCTAGCATGGAAGACCATGAGCTTATAGATGTAAAAGTCCACTAAGTACTCAGCACAATGAGTTAGAAAAGACCCAACCAACGCACAGTCCCAAAACTCCTGAAATGAAAAGAGGTGCTGCAGGACTTCTGAAGGGAAAAACTCAGATTACATACAACAGTTAGAGAATTGGAATGTCACTGGAATCCTCAGTGGCAATATTAGGAGCTAAATGAAAATAAAGAAATACTTTCAAAATTCTGAGAGAAAATAATTACTAAGATTTCTATACCCAGTTAAACTATCAAACAGATGAACAAGTAGAATAAATAGAGGCACCTTTCCAAGGAAGCTTTTTGAGATTTTGCTCAATCAAAATAGACAAGTAAACAAAGAAAGATGAATATGTGAATCAAGGAAATGAAAACTGACATAGCATACAGGTAAAGGGACTTCCCATAATGTTGGTGAATAGAGGTCCCAGGTGGAGGGCTGTACGGCAGAACTTGAAAGCAATCAGCCCTGACTGGAGAAAGAGAATAAAGGGCTCTAGGATGAAATACACACACACATACATACATATATATATATATGTTGTTATTGTAGGTGCCATCACGTCGGTTCCAACTCAACGCTACCCTATGTACAACAGAACAAAACACTGCCCGGTCCTGTGCCATCCTCAGAATCGTTGTTATGCTTGAACCCATTGTAGAAGCCATTGTGTACGTGGTTGGATTTCCTGACTGCTGCTTGCATGGGTGTTGATTACAGATCCAAGTAAAATGAAATCCTTGACAAAAAAGTCAATCTTTTCTCCATTTATCATGAAGTGGCATACATTCCTTGTTCCAATTATTAATGGATGTTTGCAGCTGCTTCTTCTCATTCTGAGTGGTCCCACACCAGCAAAGGAAGGTCTCGAAAGCTTGACTCCATCCACATCATCAAGGTCGACTCTCCTTTGAGGAGGCAGCTCTTCCCCAGCCGTCTTTTGAGTGCCTTCCAACCTGAGCGGCTCATCTTCCAGCACTATGTCAATGGTCCGCTGCTATTCATAAGACTTTCACTGAACAATTTTTTTCACAGGTAGATTGCCAAGTCCTTTTTCCTCATCTGTCTTACTCTGGAAGCTCTGCTGATACCTGTCCACCAAGGGTGAGCCTGCTGGTATTTGAAATACCAGTGGCAAAGCTTCCAGTATCACAGCAACATGCAAGCCACTACAATATGTGTAGTGGATATACATATATATACATATACATATATATATGCATACACATATGTGTATGCATATATATACATATATACATATGTATATGTATATATATGTGTACATATATATATCCTTATGTGTTTAACCATATAGTGAGGAATTTCATAGTAACATCAAAAAGTTTGGGACTGAAATCGTTATAGGTAGTTAGAAAATCAAGAAAATAGAACAAAAATAGATGAAACAATTATAAGAAATGTAACCATAAGATTCTAAGTGGCTGAGTTGTGAACATCATTTTATAGTCATTATGGGAACATCAAATATTGAAGTAACTGCAAATTATGCTGTAACAATATTTTGAAGATGTAGGGAGCATAATTGTGTGTAAGAAGGATGGCATAAGAGAGATAATGTCAAAAAATTGAAAAGCATTTCAAGAAATGGCAGTGATACAAGCACATTATTTAGGAATACTGGAGCATAAATGCCAGCAAGGACAGCTAAGGAGCTGCAGACACTTACTCTGTGGAGAGTAATGGGGTGGAATACCGTGGAGGGAAGGACTGCTTTGTCACTGCTACTAAGATTAAAGCACGGTTTAACTTTTAAGAAGTATGTATGTGTAATAATTGGATCAAAACATTGAATAAATAAAATAATTTGACTTCACCTCCACAAATGATAAGGCATAAAAAGAACACAGATGTAGAAGTCAAGGGCCCATGGTCGTTGGCCCATCTCCTCTGTTGACCACCATGTGGTGCTGGACAAACCATTTAATCTGACCTGCTTTCTTATCCTCATCCTTGAGTCTTATACACTCCACACTATCGCTGGGTAGCACCCATGATTTAATGCACATGTGAGTTCCTTGCAAACTCTACAAATGTGAACAGATATTAATAACTGCTGTAATTTATTTGTTCATTGATTCATTGTTCCATTTATTTGTGAAATATGAAATGCCTAAGGACACACTGGAGCCCTGGTTTCATAGTGGTTAGGTGTTTGGCTGCTAACCAAAAGGTCGGCAGTTAGAATCCACCAGCTGCTCCTTGGAATTCTGTGTAGGATTCAAATATGTCAGCCTATGGGGATAACACCAGGTAACCAAAATAATTAGAATAACTACTCTATTAGCTTACAAGGGCATTGATCTTCTCTTTTAGTCATTGTATGGAGAAAATGTTCTAGAGGTTAGAACTGGGAAACCTCCTGACTGATGGATCATTTTCCACTCACATCCCATACAGTCCATTTCCACATGGCACACTAGTAATTTGAAAATGTATACTGTTGGGTGCCCTCACTGAGTTGGTTACTGCATTGAGATCCCACTTCTAGTTGAAGGGTCTACAGTCATTGAATAAGTGAATTAATCTTTCCATCTCCCTGTGAGATGTCACTTGGGGTACAGCATTCTACCTGTCCCTGTCCTCTATGACTGGGAATATCAGTTGTCCTCAGGGATTGCTAGAAGATATAAGAGGATAGTAATGAGATCCCTAGAAGACATGAGACTATACACTTGAGTAGAGGAATGATTGCATTTCGGGTGTGCAGTTTTTCACTATAATGATTGAGAACCACTGATTCAGTCAAAATCTGTCATTGTGATGATGAGAAACCGAGACTCAGAGAGGTTAAGTAATTTGTTCAAGGTCACTTGCATTTTTACGTGGATGAGAACTTTAGTAGTAAAGACGAATACACATTTGTTTCTATAAATCACATTTTTAATGTCGGTATGTAAATGAGATAAATTAATAGTCAATGATTAGAGTTAATAGTTATTGTGGATGCTAATTAATTGTGCTCAGTGGTTTACTAACAATCATCTTACAGCATCCCTAATGTGTGTAGGTATCTTTTTTCCAGAATGTAAAAGGTTCAGGGTTAAGCTTACTGGTTGTAAGCATAGCTGAAGACAGAGATAAGAATCAAACCCAGGTTTCTCTGTCGTTATTATGTGTTAGGTGCCTTCTAGTTGGTTCTGACTCATAGCAACTCTGTGACATCCTCACAATCCTTGTTATACTTGAGCTCATAGTTACTGCCACTGTGCCAATCCATCTCATTGACGGTTTTCCTCTTTTTTGCTGACCCTATACTTTACCAAGCATGATATCCTTCTCCAGGGACTGGGCCCTCCTGATAACATGTCCAAAGTACTTGACACGAAGTCTCACCATCCTCGCTTCAAAGGAGAATTTTGGCTATACTTCTTCTGACACAGATTTGTTCCTTCTTCTGGCAGTTCATGGTATGTTCAATATTCTTTGCCAATACCATAATTTAAAGGCATCAATTCTTCTTCGGTCTTCCTTATTCATTGTCCAGTTTTCACACACGTATGAGGCAATTGAACATATCATGGCTTGGATCAAGTGCACCTTACTCCTCAAAGTGACATCTTCGCTTTCACACAGTTTACAGAGGTCTTTTGCAGCAGACTTGCCCAATGCAACATGTGGTTTGATTTCCTCATGGCTGCTCCCATGGGTATGGATTGTGGATCCAAGTAACACGAAATCCTTGACAATTTCAATCTTTTCTCCATTTATCATGATGTTGCTTATTGGCCCAACTGTGAGGATTTTTGTTTTCTTTATGTTGAGGTGCAATCCTTACTGAAGGCTGTAGTCTTTGATCTTCATCAGTAAGTGCTTCAAGTCCTCTTTACTTTTAGCAGGCAAGGTTGTGTCATCTGCATAATGCAGTTTGTTAATGAGTCTTCCAAACCTGATGCCACATTGTTCTTCATATAGTCTAGCTTCTTGGATTATTTGCTCAGCATACAGATGGAATAAGTACGGTGAAAGGATGCAACACTGACGCACACTTTTCCTGACTTTAAACCACGCAGTATCCCCTTGTTCTGTTTGAATGACTGCCTCCTGGTCTACATACAGGTTCCTCAGGAGCACAATTAAGTATTCTGGAATTCCCATTCTTCACAATGTTATCCATAATTTGTTATGATTCACACAGTTGAATGCCTTTGCATAGTCAATAAAACACAGGTAAACATCTTTCTGGTATTCTCTGCTTTCAGCCAAGATCCATCTACATCAGCAAAGATATCCCTCATTCCACATCCTCTTCTGAATCTGGCTTGAATTTCTGGCAGTTCTGTATCAATGAACTGCTGCAACTGCTTTTGAATGATCTTCAGCAAAATTTTTCTTGTGTGTGATATTAATGATATGGTTTGATAATTTCCATGTTCTGTTAGATTACCTTTCTTTGGAATAGGAACGAATATGGATCTCTTCCCATTGGTTGAAAGTGTCTTCCAAATTTCTTGGCATAGACGAGCGAGCACCTCCAGTGCTGCGTCTGTTGAAACATTTCAATTTGTATTCCATCAATTCCTAGAGCCTTGTTTTTCACCATTTCCTTCAGTGCAGTTTGGACCTCTTCCTTCAGGACCATCGATTCTTGATCATATGTTACCTCCTGAAATGGCTGAATGTTTATCGGTTCTTTTTGGTCCAGTGACTCTGTATTCCTTCCATCTTCTTTTAATGCTTCCAGCGTCATTCAATATTTTGCCCATAGAATCCTTCAGTATTGCAACTTGAGGCTTGAATTTTCTGTTTTGTTTTTAAAGTCAGGCTTGTCCAGAGCCCCACTATTAATCTTTATTCCATACTGGATTCCACCGAAACATAACAAAGTAAACAGTGCACAGTCACACAAAGGTAGACAATGTTGACAATACAGCCAGCTTTTTTTATCAGGAAGTGCAGTCACATTCCACAAGAGGTTGTGAAATATTTCCCTCACTTCTTTCTTTCTGTCTCTCCTAGTCCCTCCTCCATCCCCAGGACCTGCATGTTATGTATAACATCAGATTTAAGGCTTTTCTTTTTTTGTGGACTCTTCTATGTCCCAGGGACAGTGGTAAGTACTAGGAATACAATTTTGATCAAATATAGCTCTTTATATTGGTTTCTGCTGCAGTATTATCCCCTGTGTATCAGTCTGGTAAACACTGATAAACAATCGATATGTTTCAGCCAGAGGGAATTTAATACAGGGGATTGGTTACACAAGAGATAGAGGAGCAGAGAAGACAAGCGGTGGGTGGAGAGGCAACCTAAAGATCAGATACAGGTGGAAGTCACTGGGGTTGGATGGAGATTTGGAGAAAGAAGTCGGAGGCCCCTGTCAGAAGCTAGCAGTGAGAACTCGAAGGAGGTGGGACTTTAGAGTGCAGATTGTCCACTGGGAGCTGGAGTCAGAGAGGACATGCAGCCCCTGCTGGTGGTACCACCAGGATCAAAGAGAGAGAGAAGGGGGGCATCATTGATATAGTTTCCCACGATCTGCTGCAGTTACATGACACACCTCACAGTTCCCTGAACACGCCATCCCTTCTCAGATTTTGCACAACTTCCCTCCTCACTTTGCACCCTCCAGTTATCTCACGCCCTGCCCCTTCCCCTGCTAACACCACCATGTTCTTTGTTGAACTCTGCAGGCATTTCTATTCTATCAGGGCCCCTTATCCATTGACGCATATCCCCATTTCCTAGCACAGCGCATGAGACCATATAGCAAGATGAGAAGAAGCTTAGCATAAAGAGTGGGGAAGAGTCTGAATTAATGACCATGAACCATCTGGGCCTAATGTGTCAGAGACATAATTTGGGGTCTCACCACCATACGGCAGATTCCAGAAGCTATTCTGGTTTGGTTACCTTGGTGTGGAGGCCATGCCTTAAGTGTAATAACATTGTGAGGAGAGTTGAATTATCTGAACACCACAGTGTGCTTCATAGAACTATGCTCCATAGGGTTTTCAATGGCCGATTTTTTGAAAGCCGATTGCCAGGCCTTTCTTACGAGGCGCCTCTGGGTGGACTCACACCTCTGACCTTACAGTTAGCAGCCAGGTGTGTTAACCATTTGCAACACCCAGGGAATCTTGAGAAGAAGAGGAGGATACAATGTGACCATGAAGGCAGAAATGAGTGATGTGGCCGCAAGTCAAGGAATGCCTGCAGCCACCAGAAAATGAAAGAGGCAAAGAGGGGATTTTCCCCGAGAGCCTCCGGAGGGAGTGCGGTCCTGCCGACATCCTGATTTTAGACTTCAGGCCTCCATAACTGTGAGAGAGTACATTTTCTTTTAAGCCACCCAGTTTGTGTTAATTTTTACAGCAGCCTGAGGTAACTAGTGCAGGGAATAATTTTTTTTTTTTTTGTATTCTAAAAATGGGGAAGCTGGATTCACTGAGTAATAATAAGAACTAGCATGTTTTTAATGTAGTTTACTGTATGTTATTGTTCAATTAAGATTCAGGGTGGAAGTTAATCATGCCCTATAACAGGGTCGTCATGAGTCAGAATCGACTTGACAGCAACGGGTATAATGTGTTTATGGCACATTATCATCCGTTGTCTGTCTTCCTCCCTCCCTTCCTCCCTCTCTTCTCCATCCTTCCCTCCTTTCCTTCTTCCCTCCAGTCAATCATTCATTCATTTATTCATTCTCTTTCATCTTCATATGCCATGTTCCTTCCCCCATCCATGTTTAACATTTACCCAATGAGTCATTGCTAAATGAACATTGTTGTTTTCTATGACTGTATTTTAATCTACACAAACGTTGCGTTTTGCATCATATTGTATATTTTACTGTTTTCACTTCACTAATTTTTTGTTCTTTAAGATGTGTTTCTGTGTACTCATCTTAACACGTGCATAGGTTTTAACTGTGGCAGGGGGTACTCTGTGGTCTAAGTCCACCCCATTTGAATATCTATTTTCCCAGTGATGAACCCTGCCCCCCGCCCTAGTTGCTCTAATACTCTGCCACCATAGTGATGCAGTAAACATCCTTATACTGGTCCCCTTATGGGCTGAAATAATTTACTTGGGCTATACTATGTTGGTTAGCGTTTATTAAACAATTATTATGTGCCAGGCACTGTGCAAAGCTCTTTACACTTTTTTTTTTTTTTTTTTTCTAAACAATCTTAAGAACTTTTTTTTTTTTGGCTTTTTTAAAAATTCTTTTTTTAGAAAAAGAAGTTGTGGTAAAACACACACCATAAAATTTGCTAATTTAATGTATACTAACTATTTAATGAGAAACTATTTTGTCCTGTAAACCTTCATCTAAAGTGAGAATAGCAGCACAACTGGAAGAATGTAATTGATGTCACTGAATTGTACATGTAGAAATTTTTGAAATGGTGTATCTTTGGCTGTGTGTATTTTCACCCCAAAAAAAACATCTTCCAAAGTTGAGAAGGGAAGGGAGAGTGTTGACATGTGGTAGAGTTGTTAACCAATGTCATAAAACAATATGTGTACTGACTGTTTAATGAGAAACTTTGTTCTGTAAACCTTCACCTAAAGTAGAATAAAAATAAACAACACCAGTTTGCTATCTTAACCGTGTTCAAAGGTACAATCCAATGACATTAATCAGTCACAATGTTGTGTCCAACCATCTCCACTATTGATTTCTAAAACTTTTTCATCATCCCCTGACAGAAACTCTGTACCCAGTAAGCAATAACTCCCCACCCCCTCTACCCCCAGCCCCTGGGAACCACTAATGTGCTTTCCGTCTCTATGCATTTGTCTGTTCTAGAGATTTCATGTAAACGGAACCAGACTATATTTATCCTTTGTGTCCGGCTTATTTCACTCAGCATAACATTTTCAAGGTTTATTCAAGTCATAGCATGTATTAGAACTTCATTCTTTTCTAAGGCAGAATAATAATATTCCATTTTACCTATATACCACATTTTTAAAATCTATTTATCTGTTTTTGGACACTTGGGTAGTTTCCACTTTTTGCTCTTCTGAATAATGCTGCAATGAACATGGGTGTACAAGAATTGGTTTGAGGGTCTGCCTTCAATTCTTTGGGGTGGATATCCAGGAGTGGAATTGCTGGGTCATATGGTAATTCTATGTTTAACACTTTGAGGAACCATCAAAGTGTTTTCCACAGCAGCTGCACCTTTTTACATTCCCACCAGAAATGAACGAGGGTTCCAATTTCTCCACATTCTAGTCAACACTTGTTATTTTCCATCTTTTTGATAATAGCCATACTAGTGGGTATGAAGTGATATCTCATTCTGATTTTGATTTGCATTTCCCTAAAAAACAAATGATGTTGAACATCTTTTTATGTACTTAATGGCCACTTGTATGTCTCCTTTGAAGAAATGTCTGTTCAAGTCTTTTGCCCGTTTTTTGATTGGATTGTCTTTTTGTTGTTGAATTCTAGGAATTCTCAATATATTCTAGATATTAAACCCTTATCAGAGTTATGATTTCCAAATATTGTCTCCTATTCTATGAGTTGTCTTTTCACTTTGCTGGCAATGTCCTTTGATGCACAGAAGTTTTTTTTCATTTTGATAAAGTTCAATTTATCTATTTTTTTCTTTGGTTGTTACCCTTATTTTAAGCACTTATTTTTCTGCCTCCTTTTGACAGATATATAATTGAGATGTAGAGAGGTTTAACATCATAGAAGAATACACCTTTAATAATAAATACAATTCAGACTCAAACTAGGTCTGCCTGACCCAGACAACAAAACTTTTAAACACTACTCCTCAAACTTTACACACTCTTCTTTGAACTAGAGGGCATTGAAACTATATATCCAGAGGGTCTGCTTGTGAAAGACTGGATAATGACAGTGCTTTAAATTTGTACATAATTTATGCTTTACAAAGAACCTCTATGTTATCTTATTAAATCTTATCATTTAAAGAGAAAATGGACAGAAGGCTTAAATGATGTGATAAGAGTCAAACAGCAGATAAACCAAAACAAACATATCAATAAGCAAATAAACCTGTTGCCATCTAGTCGATTCTGACCCATGGAGACCCCATACGTTACAAAGGAGAACTGTTCTATAGAGTTTTCTTGGCTATAATCTTTACAGAAGCAGATTGCCAAGACTTTCTTCTGTGGTGCCTTTGGGTGGGTTCAAACCACCAACCTTTAGGTTACTTGTTGTTGTTAGGTGCCATTGAGTCAATTTTCAACTCATAGTGACCCTATGTAACAGAGTAGAATTTCCCTATAGGGTTTTCTAGGTTGTAATCTTTACGGGAGCAGATCTCCAGCTCTTTCTCCCGTGTAGCTGCGGGGTGGGTTTGAACCACCGACCTTTTGGTTAGCCGCTGAGTGTTTAAATGTTGCGCAAACTGTTTGCTCTGACCTCTAACTCATTTTTCATAGAATCGAAGAAGAAAGTATACTCACCTTTGAAGACTGTTAATTTTTGGATTGTGAAGATTGAATAAGTGCTGTCTTTGGATGGCATGTCACATTTGGTAGCTTACTGAGTGACGTGTGTCCATCTGAAGGCCAGTGTCCATTCCTCAGCTTCCATGCAAATGAGGATTGATGTCCTTCCCGGAAAACACCTGCCCTCTGCATGTCTTCATGTTGATTTAGAAGCTGAGTGAGACCTCATTATTGTGCATATCCCACTTCTCAAAATTGGTATGAGGAGACTGGAGGCTGAGATGAAGCAATGGCTTCACTAAACAAATTAGTTGTATAAACAAATTTCTGGGGAAATATTCAAACAGCTTAAGAGTGCACACTGTTTTCAAGCATCCTCAAGCACCTCCCAAGCACCCTTTGCCATACAAACAAGCGATGGACCAATTGCAAACTATTCTTATCTATTCATTAAACCTTATCCTCTGAGGGCCGCTACTTAACTGCATGCTAGCCTACTTGGAGTTAGTGCATGTAAAACTGAATTTCTTTAAAAAAATATTTTCTAGATCCAATTTCTCACCATTCAGCCAGAAGATCCTCCAGATAATTAGTCTGAATTAGTGAGGTTTTGCGGTCACTGTGCTTTAATGTCTTATTCACGTTGCCCAGAACTTACAAATTGAAGAAATGTGAGTAACGTGAAGGCATTTTCTCAAACTATACATCAGTTAAGGATTATTTGGAAGAACTTAAATTGTAGCCTTGATTGAGGTTTTATCTGAAAGTAAGTGTAACAGGGAAAAAAACAAGCAATGGCCAAATACTTAGAGAGGAAAATGCCAAGGTGGAATTTGAGTTTTAGACAATTTTAGGCTCCTCTCTGTTTCTTCTTTGGCCCGTTAACCAAGGATACTCCACCCGTGTCTCATGTCCAGCCAATATATACAGCAAGATTCAAAACTGGCTGTCTCCAAGCCACTCACGGAGCTCCCTCCTGCCCATCCCTTGCTCCATGGAATCTGCCCAGCATGACTTCAGTCTCATCATGGAAATCCTCATCTTGTGACTTGGGATCTGATTCTGAGCCCCAGACCTATCTCTTCCCATATTTCCATTATGTTACTGCCCTTTCCTTCTGCCTTGCCTTCCTTTCTGGCACTGGGAATTGGGCTTTTCTGGAATATTGCAAAGCTCCATGATTCCCTAGGTTTCATAATACTTGAGACTCCTCAGCTAGTAGGGATCTACCCCTGTTTTGGGTCCTTAGTTAAAGCCCAGCTGGACATATTATTTTTTTTTCTGGAAGGTAGGCTCTTGCAGAGATACCAAAGTGCATATCAAAGAAAGTTACCATTCTGGGCTATTGATATATACGTAAAATGACAAAATATAAAAGATTGTATTAATCCATCCTCCATCCATTCATCCATCCATCTACCCCCTCAC
>NW_004443981.1:13870493-13884384 GCF_000243295.1 Trichechus manatus latirostris
CCATCCATCCATCCACCCATCCATCCATCCATCCATCCATCCATCCACCCATCCAGGCAACAAATGTTTGCTGAGCAACAAGTAAGTGCAACACTATCACAAGGTAAACAAAAACAGGACTCTTCTCTTGAGGAACTTACAGTTCAAAATAAGTGTTATGAAAAGTAAATGGGACAAAAGTACTTCAAGAGAAAATAGGCATAAATGAAGTGTGGTGGTAATTCAGGGAAGGAAGAGACTATGTCCAGCAAAAGAAATTAAATAAGACTTTGTGTAAGAGATAGCTTTTGAACAGAATCTTGAGACATACAAACACGTGAAGAAGAGCTTAGAAGAAAGGAATTCCAGTTACAAAGGTCTGCGCAAACTTTGGTCAAAAGTATCCCATTATTTTATGTGAACAAAGTTTATTTATTAAGAAAATCCTGCATGCAAATGGACATTTACGTTTTCCTTCACTCATCAGTATTTTCAGGAGAGAAAATATGTCCTACCACCGCTCACATTATCAACCTGTGTGTTAGAAAGGGCACAGTGACTGCTGTTGTAAATTTCCTGGGATGATAGATCCATCAAGATATTTCCATGTGTTTAATAAACTACTGAGGACAAAGTTCAAGGCTGAGAATAACTTAGGCTAAAAGTGACTTCCTTCCCTACAATCAATTATTAAGATGATTACATCATGTCTTGAGAATACATTGCTAAATAACAGCATTGCTCAGAGAACGGTCAATCTTGATTTTCCATAAAATTACATGAAAATTCAACACGCAGAAAAGGTATCCATTAGGAACTAGCACTCAGCTCTTACGTGAAGTGATTAGAAACAGCAGTCATTGTAAAAGCCTTGAAGATATTCAGATACTCCAAATATAGCTGGCTCAAGTATGCATGCTTACACATGCATGGGTGTGTGCACACATGCAGGCACACACACGAAACCTTTGGCTCCATGCCAGGCCTGGTGAAGCTCTCCATTCCTTTCTCTGCAGAGTGCTGCGGCAGGGAGTTAAAGACCTCACCGTTGGGGGGGTCTTAGATGGATTATCTATGCGCTTACAGCTCAAGTCCTACTCCCCAGTCTCCTGAACAAATAAATAATTGAAGCCCGTTACCACTTTTTGGGCTCTTTCGCAAGCTTCTTAGGCTCCCATCAAAGCTGAGATCCGTGTCACAGGCAGCAGCCACAGTGAGCAGAGTCTCAGGGAGACTACTGATGAATTGCTTTTGCATTTTGGAAGTGCGTCCAAAGATGTTGTAAAATACTGTTTGTTTTTGCTGTTGCCAAACCTTGTTTCGGAGGGCTGTGGAGGATGACAAGGATGTGCTCAGGATGGAGAAAGTCCTCAGCCCAGGTGTGCTTGCCAACTCTGCTCCCCAGAAGGGTTCTAGAAACAGGTACAAGGACGAGCCTGAGGGATGGAGAGGGACTGAAGTCCACACAGATGTGGACGGCCCCAGCAATGCCGAGCCTGTTCACCTTGGCTTAGCTGGCGACTCAGCCTAAACAAAGACAGCCAATTAGAGTGCTGAAAAATCCCTGGTTTCTCTGGCAATCTGGAGACAGCAATAGAAAACTGGGAGAGCTTCGTGGGTGCCGGGGACGTTACTGAGATTCGGTAATAGATGACTGGGAGCACGGACTCATTTCACTACGGCAAATTCTACCAACATCAGCAGGCCTCACGCTGCAACCTGCCTTTCTGCCTCTCCCTCTATCAACTCCACATGTTGCCCCAGTGGCCGTCTTTGTACTTAATAGAACTTGTCAAAACAGATCTATCGGTGGAACCGGGAGCAGACTTGGGTGGCCACAGGGGCCCTGGCCGGTGCCGACTGCCATTCCTGGCAGCCACAGAAAGCCCCCGCCTCATTCGCCCCCAAATTAACGGGGGATCAGAGCACACTGTTGAGTCACTGAGTTTTAAATGATTCCCACACCCGCAGCTGTGTTAACAGGACACTTTTGTTTATTTGAAGTCCCCAAACTCTACTTTGATGTGGATTTTTGGTGGTGCTCAGAACGGTTAGAGACACAAGATGTGTTTCCACTTGCTTGATGAAGTTTTTAATCTCTTGGACGAATACGTTTATGGACACATACATACACACACAAATATGAAGATATGTGGATATACATTATTTTAGTTGTTCACTTATGAGTATATTAAAGGGAAGGAGCTCTGATGGTGCAGTCATGAAGCACTCAGCTTCACGGGAGAAAGATGTGGCAGTCAGCTTCCATAAAGATCCCAGTCTAGGAAACTCTACGGAGCAGCTTTACTCCGCCAGACAGAGTCGTTACGAGTCAGAATGGACTTGATGGTGCCGAACAACACATTAAGGAGCATGGATGTGCATCCATGTATATGTGTACGTCTAATGGTGCTTTTTATGTACAAAATGATATGTGCATAATATTCATACACACACATAGGCATACACATTCATATATAAATGTATGAGAATGTGTACGGGCCAAGCTGAATGTGTGTGCGGGCACACATATACACACTCACTAACACTGTATACACATCTACCCATTTCTGCTCCAGGAATCACAACACAGCCTGTCCTTCCAAGAAATCGGTCTGTGTGGTTCCCAGTGACATCTCCCTGCCAGGCGTCTGAGTCTCCCTGAGCCACGTCCAATGCCACTGGAATGCTTTGTGGCTGGTGTCCAGTGGGGACTCACTCATCCACTGCTGGCCTCGGAGCCAGGAAGTGCTAGTGATGGAAGGGATCGACATGTCCCTTGGCTGAACATGAATCCAGCAACCTTTGTTCAGTTCCTTTGTGCCACTGAGAGACAGATTCCAGGAGTCCAGATGGGACAACGAAGTTTGTCTTTGCGACATCCTCAATCATTTTATCTGAAACATGCAGGCAGCAAATGTGTGTGGAGGTGCAGCTCCGTCGGTGGAATGGGCATGGGTGATGGAGACTCTCTGCAATTCCTAGCTGTGAGGTCTGAGCAAATCCATTTTCTTACTAGGTTAATAATACTGTTATATTCAAATTAATACTACTAGCTGCTGTACAATCCCCTGCCCAATATCAGCGGCTTAATACCATAAGTTTTATTTCTTGGTCACATCACCATTCCATGGGGGTACATAGATCAGGATGCGGGTGAGATCTTTTGCCACAGGAACTTGGTCAGTGATCCAGGCTCTGTCCTTCTGTGGCTCTGCCATGTTACGGGGCCTCAGAGTTCCCCACTGGATCCTCTCCATCTTGCCAGCCAGAACACAAATGGAGAGAACCCGAGGACAGCAGACCGATTTCACTGGACAAGACGGGAAGGGATGTATGTCACTTCCAGCCACATTCCAATGGCCAGAAATTAACCTTGTGACAAAAGCTAACTGCACGTAAGTTTGGGAAATATAGTTCATCCGAGTGCCCCGAAGACAAAGGGAACGGGGTTTCTCAACGTCTGTTTGGCAGGGTTGTGAGCATTAAATGAGACCAGGCATTTAAAGCCTTCAGTATAATGCTGGGCTCATAGGCAGTATTCAGGTCATTGTATCTACCTTTCTTATTATTATTGTTGCTGCTATTATTTTATGCCAACCAGAAAAAAATATTTTGAAACATTCTTTATAACAACTTATTTTAAGTTGATATTATGATTATAAGAAGCTCTGGTGGTGCAGTGGGTAAGTGCTCGGCTACTACCCAAAAGGTCAGTGGTTCAAACCTACCAGCTGCTCCATGGGAGAAAGATGTGGCAGTCCGCTTCTGCAAAGATTACAGCCTTGGAAACCCCATGAGGCAGTTCTATTTTGTCCTATATAGTCGCTATGAGTTGGAATCAACTCGACGGCAACGGGTTTGGTTTTTGGTTTTCATTATTACTATACTCAGTAAATGCTTTTTGCCAATATTCTGCTATATTCAGGGAATAGAAGTAAAAGATATGGTATCTTCTCCCCAAATTCCTAACTTATGTAAAGTATGTGAAATAGGAAAAAAATTTACGTATATATATATGTTTGTTGTTGTGTGCCGTGTGTGTATATATATGCCTACATATGTACACATATGCTATACACATACTCACACAAATATATACACACATAGGCTATACACATACACACACTCACACACATATAGGCACTCATATATATACACACTCACACACATGCACACTCACACATATACACACTCACATATACACACTCACACACATGCACACTCACACATACACACTCACATATACACACTCACACACATGCACACTCACACATATACACACTCACATATATATACACACTCACACACATATGCTATACACACTCACACGCATAATTGTCGCCTACCAAGGGGATTGGTCAGTTTTGCCTTAAAAGAGAGCCAATGCCAGAGCAGAGAGGAAGAGCTCACCACCAAGGAAGGAGGGATCGGCAGGGGAGACCCAGCAGCAGAGACTCAGCAGCAGGAGACATTGTGGTGGGCTTCCTGGCCCAAGGAGAGAGAAAGCTGCATGCCCTTGGGCAGAGGCCGAGGGCCAGGAAGAGGCATGCTGTTCATACACTCACACACTCCAACACAATACACACATATGATAGACACACATGCACACACATGCTACACATACTCATGTACACACACTCTCACACACATTCACACACATATATACACACATATGCTATACACATACTCTCACACACATTCACACACATATACACACATGCTATACACACTCACACACACATATGTACACATTCACACACATACACATACACACGCACACGCACATATACACACGCACACACACTCACATACCCATAGATACACACACACCCAGCACTCTGTGGATTCACTCTCACTTAAAATCTTAAAATCCTCTGTCTTTCTGTGGCCATTAGGGTCAGGCACTGCCCCGGCACATGGTGAGGTCCCACATCTATGCTTAGGGAGGGTCACTTCCCTGGTGTTTACAGTAATATGAGCACAGTGGGTGGGTCTCTTATGCCCTACAACATATTTGCTGCAGTTGGGAAGAAGCATACCTAAACTTCCAATCCTCCTTGCTCAGCTAACAAACATTTAAGTCCCAGAGATTCCTCATTGGCTGGAATCTCACGGATTCACCTGAGCTCCTCATTTGCTCACGACGTTCCTCACCAAAAGACCCCTTGGCAGATAGCTGCCTGGGCTCAGCCAGCAGCAAGGGCTTGCCTTGGGCTGGGTCTGGAGGAGCAGGGTCTCTTACCTGAAACTGGGAGGTGTGGATGTGGAAGGTGGCAGGCCTGGAGTGAGAGGGACACTGAGCTTCATGTACCAGGGAGCAGAGTTCAAAGGGCTCACCAAAGGCAAAAAGCCAAAACAGTCACCAAGTCATGGACATCAAACCAGGATATTTAGAGCAATGGGAGCTGGGAAAATAAACCCAACTACCCAGCGGTGCAATGCACTAGTCCGCAGGCCCGTGTTGGCCTCTGACTGTCTGTTCCTTGCAGTATGAATTTAAGTGAAGCACTCTCCTTGCTCCTTAGATATCTTACCCACAAAACTTGCAACAGAGAGCCAAGCTTTAAGAGGTTAATTATGATGATCAAATGAGATAATGTTCACAAAATCCTCCGCACAAAAACAAACTTGTAAAACCTAATGACCTCTTCTCGCTTTTAGGGGGTACGTAGAGGGGGCGGGACATACTCAGATATACACAGTAACTCTAACAAAAGCATTTCCCATCTGGAAAAAACCGCTTGGAGGCAGTGTCTGACCTCCTCCAACCCCAGAAGGGGGAAGGAGAACCAAGATCAACAGCGCAAGGCTGACTCCCATGAGGTGGAGGCCAGACAAGCCTCCTCTCTCTGCCATCTTTACTAATTCTGACACCAACTGTCCCTAGCACAGCACTCTCTCCTTCTCTGCTGGGTTCGATAATTTATTGCAATGGCCACACAGAACTCACAGACCACACTCACAATTATGGGACTTATGGTAAGGAAAGTAACAGTTATAATTCAGGCTCAGGAACACTCAGGATACAATTCTTCCATCAGGACAGCCTCTTCCCAGCCGTGCTCACAGGCATGCCTCTTCCTGGCCCTCAGCCTCTGCCCAAGGGCATGCAGCTTTCTCTCTCCTTGGGCCAGGAAGCCCACCGCAATGTTTCCTGCTGCTGAGTCTCTGCTGCTGGGTCTCCCCTGCCGATCTCTCCTTCCTTGGTGGTGGGCTCTTCCTCTCTGCTCTAGCATTGGCTCTCTTTTAAGGCAAAACTGACCAATCCCTTTGGTAGGCCATAATTATCCTATCACGCAATCACCTGGGTGGGAGTTACAAGACCATGGCTAGAAAGGCCACTCACAAAAGTAATTAATCGCACCGCACCACCTCAACTGACCAACTCACCCCATCACCAAGAACAAAGCTGGCTGCTAGGCTGATCCCTCCAGAACACTCTCCACTTCCTTATCCAAAGAATACAAAGCACTTTGTATCTGTGAGCCAACAAGCTTTGAAACAGTCAAGGGTAGGTGTTCTTCTTTTTCAGTGTGAGGTCTGTGGTCATAGAAAGGACGTTCTGCCCAATTCACAGTTACTAGCGGCTTACACAAATCAACAGTAGAGACTGTGTTTTGCTTTTGGAAGTAAATGGCACTGGAACTCTTTTAAATCTTAAATGTCCCACACTCCCCTGAACTTACAAACACTGTGTCACCACGAAAGTATGTCTTCGCTTCCAAGGGCAGCTATAACAAAGAATCACAAGCTAGATGGCTTAAGGCAACAAACATATTCTCTTATAGTTCTGGAGGGTAGAGTCCGAAATTAAGGGGTTAACATAGCCAAGCTGTCTCTGAAGGCTCTAGGGGAGAGTCTGTGCCAAGCCTTCTCTTGGCTCCTAATGTTGCTGACGATCCTTGGCGTTTCTTCACTTACGGCTGCATCAGGCCGATCCCTGCCTCTGCAGTGACATAGCATTCTGCCTGTATGCCCTCACTTGTGTCTTCTTGGAAGAATACCAGGCATTTGAGTTAGGGCCCACCCTAATGACCTCATCTTAACTTGACAACATCTGCAAAGACTCTGTTTCCAGATAAGATCACCTTCATAGGTACTGGGGGTTAATACTTCAACATATTTTTTTGGCAGACCCAACTAAACCCACGACAGTCTGCCAAAATTCATGCCCCCTCCCATCCCCAAAATGTACGTCCTTTCCTTTCCATGTGAAAATAATTCAAACCATGAGCTGGTTGTGCATCTTTGGTTTGCACTTTTTAGTATCCTGGGTACATGGGTGTCATGCTGCCTGTTCACTTCTCAGCCTCGTGAGCTAAATTACGCTTAAATCTCTCCATGCCCAGCGTACGGGGCACAGTGCCCCAAGGGCACAGGTGACTGGTTTTGTTGTTGTTGTTGAAGCTATCAATGAATGAATAGCGGCATCACAAGAAGGATGATTTTTGTGGAACATTTTCTTTTGGGATTATGGATGTTGGGTTACTTCCTTCCATGTGGCTCTTTCTTCAATACATTTCCTGTTCATTTCTCCTAACTTACACCTTTCTGCCTGCCTCCCAGAGACAAGACAAGATTACAGAGCAAACTGGTCCACTGACAGAGACTATGTCTTAGAGCTGCAACTGCCAGGTCACAGCACCAGATGTGCCACGAGCAGCCCCGGGAACCTGGGCAAGTTACACACAGCAGCTGAGCTTCCTCATTTGTGCAAGGAGGAAGTTTGGCTTCAGAGTTTTGAAGTTTGTGTTTCCAGAAGTGTGTTCCAAGGACCCACTGGATGCAGGTTCTGGGCCTGCCTCCAACATCCTGAATGAGCAGGCTGAGTGGAGCCCCAGAATCGGCCTTTTTGACAAATACATGGGAGCTGCATTTTAAACAAAAACCTGTCTTTTTAACAAGTGTGATTTGCATGCACACTGTTTCCTGAAGTTCCTTCTTGCAGAAATGTTCAGGATGCTAGTTCTGTAGGGTACTGACCTTGTGAAGGTACTTGTGGACATGTGGCTAGCTTATACCTCACACTGTAATTATGTTCTGTCGATATTCTCTTTAAAATGGTGATCGATAAATGGTTTCTATTAGTATTAAGAGACTCAGCTATATGGTCACTATTATGCATTAGGTTGTGTGTCTCCCCCAAAATATGTGTTGAATTCCTGGCCCTTGTAGCAGTAGCTAAGGAGCCCTGGTGGTACAGTGGTTAAGCCCTTGGCTGCTAACCGAAATGTCGGTGTTTTGAACCCACCAGCTGCTCTTTAGAATAAAGATGTGGCAGTCTGCTCCTGTAAAGATTTTAGCCTTGGAAACCATATGGGGCAGTTCTACCCTGTCCTAGAGGATCACCATGAGTCAGAATTGACTTGATGGCAATGGGTTTGGTTTGGGTTTGGTATCCTTTCCACTTAGCAAGGTGAAGATCACTATTATGCATGTCTAATAGATAAGTGATCACATTTAGTGAAAGAATAGATGAACACTGTGTGATGTTTGTTACAATGTGGAGTTATCATTTTTTAGAATAAAAGCTGAAAATAACTCTACAACAAGGTACTCTTGAAAGAACTTAAATTTAGATTTGTCAATTTGCTTGTTCAACAAATATTTACTGATCAGGTTTGCACAGGGTACTACGGGAATATAAGGGGTCATCCAAGCCAGGACACAGGATACAGAGGAGGTGGTCAACGCAGGGGAGGAGAATAAAGTCAAGGCAGCCCGTGAAAAGTGGCTGTCTTAGTCCGCCAGCGCTGCTGTAACACAAATGCCACAAGTGGGTGGCCTTGATGAGCAGCAGTGTGTTTTCTCACAGCTCTAGAGGCTGAAAATCGGCAGTGCTGATTCCTTCCTGGTCAGCAGTTCCTGGAGTTCCATCACTCCTTGGCTTGTAGATGTTCTTCACATGAAGCCTGTCTTCCCCCATGTGTGTCTCTATGTCTGTTCTGGTCTCTTTATAACTCAGAAGTGATTAGATTTAGGATCCACCCTACACTGGTGTTTTAGTTACCTAGTGCTGCTATAACAACAATACCACAAGTGAGTGGTTTTAACAATCAGAAATTTATTCTGTGGATCCTAAATCTAATCACTTCTGAGTTATAAGCAGACCAGCTGGTGGGTTTGAACTACCAACCTTTTTGCTAGTAGCCAAGTACTTACGCACTGTGCCACCTGGGCTCCAGAAAGGATACAGTGAGGACAAAACAGTATTGTCTCTGCCCTTAATGAGCTTCATCTACTGAGGAATACAGGGGCAAGAACACACAATGTTGTTACTGTGTGCTGGTGCATCAACTCCAACTCATAGCGACACCATGCCACAGAGTAGAATTGCCCCATGGAGTTTTCTATGCTATGATCTTTATGGAAGCAGATTGCCACATCTTTCTCCCCAGGAGAGGCTGGTAGATTTGAACCACTGGCCTTTAGGTTAGCAGCTCAGCCCTTAACCACTGTGCCACCAGGGCTCTTTGAACAGGCAATGGGAAATGCATAGACCAAGTAGAGTCTGACCTGCTAGGACAGCAGAGAGCTCAGGTGCTTAACCCCACCTTGGGAGTCACAGGGGACTACTCGGACAGAGTGACACCTAAGCTGAGCCCTAAAGAGGTGAATAAGCCAGCTAGAGACGAGAGTATGCTCAGCGGAGGGAAAGCAAGTATAAAGATACGTGCTTGCATTTTGCACTTGGACATGGTTGTCCTTTGCCGTTGACACACTCTCTGGCTCTTACATAGGAAGTTTCCCTCCCGCTCTGCACTGCAAAGCTATCCTGGGTTTCTGCTCCCTCTTGGGCACTTCCCGATGGACCTAGCCCAGGCATGGCGGTCTCTCTGCTCTGACTGTGAATGAGCTAACAACAGTCGTGCATTTGCAGACCCAAACACTTCTGGTATGTCTCCAACATTACTTTTCTCAGATGACCCATGCTCCCTTCCTCCCTCTTCTTCTTGCACAGTAGCCTGTGCTTCCTTCTATGTGGACACTCACCAAGCAAGGGTCACAGACTCACACACCTACTCAGCCCAGAAGCGTGATGAGTGCCTGTAATCAATCAGGCATGAGATAAGGCAGTAAGGAGCACTGGGCCTATGGGGATCCCTGCAGCACACGCCCTGTTTAAACGAATTCAAATTCCTTGTTTTGTTTTTCTCAGACACTGAACCAGTCAAACAGAACCCTCTGCTGACACATTTGGCCCACTAGCACATCACTGGTGACCTCTGTCTGTGAGGTCCCTGGGGGCAGATACACAAACATGGCACTGATTTCCCAATCCCAGAGCTTGGTGAGAAGTGGGTGTTGAGGAATTGTTTGTGGTTGAATCGAAATGAACTTTCCCAGCAGAGTTGTGGAAAACACCAATGTGTATGTTCAGGTCCACCTGGAATGATTAGTACTGATGAGTAAGAAAAGTGAGGCTCCAGAATTCAAGAAAACCTACGTCAGATCCTTCACCTAGTACGAAACAGAGCGAGTACTCATACACAGCTGTGCCTGACTCTAAACACCGTGGAGTTCCATGCAATATAAGCAAAAACACAAATTGCATATCCTAAAGATTAGAGCTGAAAGTTTTTTCTCTCTTCAGTGGGCCAGAACGTCTTCTCGCGGAAGACTCTTCTCATTGTTCTAAGCATAAAGATCAAGGCGATATGTTGCACGGTCCGCACCAAGACCCCCTCCCCTTCTGATCTCAGCACGCTATCCTTACAAACCTTCAGATTTTCCTTCTTTGCTCTAAATTTGCACTTACATCACCTGTGCTGCAAATCCCTCCCCCGACCAGCTCAGTGCTCACATACGACTTACCCATCGGATCTCAGCTTCAGAGTCTCTTCCTCAGGAAGGCATCTCCTAGCCCCCAGGTCGGCTCTCTCTGCACATCACGCTGCTTGTTGTTGTTAGCTACTGCTGAGTCAGCCCCCAGCTCATGGCGATCCCAAGCACAACGAAACGGAATAACACCCATTCCAGCGCCATCTTCATGACGGGTTGGAGGTTGGACTGTTCTGATCTATAGGTTTTCATTGGCTGATTTTATGAAGTAGGTCACCAGGACTTTCTTACGAGTCTTTCTTAGTCTGGAAGCTCCACTGAAACCTCTTCAGCATCATGTTATCACTGTTGTGTGACATCTAGCTGATTCTGATTCATAGAGACCCTCTGTGACAGAGTAGAACTGCCCCCTGGGGTTTTCTCGACTGCAATCTTTATGGAAACAAATCGCCAGTTCTTTCTCCTGCAGAGATGATGGGTGGATTCAAACCTTCAACCTTTTGGCGAGCAGCCGAGCACTTACTGTTGTCCTACCAGGGCTCTTTGGTAACATATAAACCTCCACTGACAGACGGGTGGTGGCTGTGCATGAGGTGCATTGGCTGGGAATCGAACCCTGGTCTGTAGCATGGAAGGTGAGAATTCTACCACTGAACCAGCCAAGCCTGTCACATTCCACACTGTCCCTTTATAGCATGAGTGCGCAATCATGTAATTAACTACCCAGAGCATTCCTTAGCACTGGCAGGGACAATATCTATCTTGCCTTTGTTATATTACTGACACTTAGGGGGATTTGGCATGGAACCAGCGTTCAATACATACTTGTTGAGTGGATGAGTGAGAGAGGCAGATGTTTCCCATTGCTGGGGGTGTGTAAGTGTAGGTCTCTAGGGGGCACAAACAGTTGTGCTCAACTACTAACCTAAAGATTGGCGTTTCCAAACCACTCAGTGGCACTATGGGTGAAAGACCTGGCAATCTGTCTCCATAAAGATTACAGACAGGAAAATTCTATGAAACAGTTCTCCTCTACACACTTCGGGTCTTATGAGCCAGAATTGACTTGACGGCAGTGGGTTTGAGTTTTGGTTTGGAAGTGTTGGTCAGCTGGCCACGTGTTAACGATATGGCTGCTGAGTTATGTGCATAGAAGATGGCGGGGAGGTCAGGGTTAGGATAGATGACACTGAAGATCCCCTCCAGGACCCTGAGTCTGCGCCGTCTCTAGCCAGAGACCCCGAGAATGTTTCTGGGTCTTGTGATGCAGGCACTGCAGTCAGAGACCTGTACAAAGTAGGTCAGGTACCATAATGTAACTCGACAAGTCACTCACAAGAGGCCCGGCTGTCCCAGGCAATTCAAGTCAGAGAGCCAGGACATGGCTGAATAAGCAGAGGACGGGGCGTTGATGAAGGTGATACAACATAATGAACCCAGAGAGGGGCGTCTGACTGGCTATTAGATCAGTTATCAAACACTGCTGCTGAAGTCCCTCATCCCAGCAGAAGTGACACTCACTTGTGACATGGTAGGTCAGCCAAGACATGCAGCCACAGTCCCTGTAAACCCCCTCTTCAAGTCTAAGTCAGGGCTTGCATTTCTACTGGAACCTCATGATCACCTTGTACACCAATCCCATGACAAAGTGACAGTGGGGCATCCCTTCCGCAGCTCCTTATTAATCATCCTGGATTATTTCAGATCTTCTTACATTGTGGAAGGAAATTGTACAATTCAAGTCCCTGCATGGTGCAAGGAGCGCTGGTGGCATAGTGGTTAGGAGCTCTGTTGCCGACCAAGAGGTTGGCAGTTTGAATCCTTGGAATCCCTACTTGGCAGTTCTACTCTTTCCTAGAGGGTCACTATGAGTCAGATCAACTTGATAACAGTGGGTTCTTAGTTTGGGTGGTGCAAACGGTTAAGGGTTTGGCTACTAACCACAGGGTTGGCTGTTCAAATCCACCCAGAGGCACCTTGGAAGAAAGGCCTGGTGATCTCTTTCTGAAAGATCACAGCCACTGCAAACCCTATGGAGCACAGTCCTACCCTGACAAACATGGGGTTGCTATGAGTCAGAGTCAACTTGATGGCAACTGATAACTTCAAAATCTATTGAAAGTCAATAGGGTTTAAAGACTACATGCATAAACCAAAAAACCAAAGTCACCGCCTTGGAGTTGATTCCAACTCATAGTCACCCTATAAGACAGAGTAGAACTGCCTCATGGAGTTTCCAGGGCTGAAATCTTTATGGAAGCAGATTGCCACGTCTTTCTCCTGAGGGCAGCTGGTGGGTTTGAACCACCGACTTTTTGATTGGCAGCTGAGTGCTTTAACCACTGCACCACCAGGACATACATGTTGTAAGAGACATTTGAGTCTCATCAAAGATGCTTTAGCAAATGAGAAAAGGATGTTGAAATAAAGCGTTGCTCAAAGGTAAGTTGATTACAGTGTTTCCCTGATTAGAAACTTCTCTTGAGTTACTGTTGCCAAGAGCAGAACGTCCACACTTCTAGCCAGTATTTGGCATCTTAATCAGGTGCCAACCTACTTCTCTAATTCACCCCATCACCTTACTCTCCAAACATGTGGGATGCTTTGCTCCCCAAATTTCTACCGCCCAAAGTCCATCTCCGCAGAGAAACCTTCCCAAACTACTCTCTCTGCAAAATAAGATGACAAAATGCATAAACATACATGTCAGCTTTTGTTAAATCACTGGCCACTCACTCCCCTGCAGGTATGGCACCTCACAAGACTCTTCAAGAGCAAGACCTTTATTTGTGTCTTTTCTCATATAAGCCCCAGTGCTTGGTGTGTTTTCCGGCAAACAGGCAGTATTGGGTACATATTTCTTGCATCATATACATATTCATCAAGGAAGGAGTGAATGAATGAAGGAGGGCAGGAATGGGAGGCAGTGGGTTGATCCTAAAGACAGCTCGACTTCCCCCAAGGGCAAGGTGAAGCTGCTGAAGGGTTTAATGGGAGAGTGTTTGGTCAGATTTCTTTTGTAAAGATCACCCTGACCACAGGGGTGGGGCGGGGGAGGCTGGATTCAGAGACCCTTAGGGAAGCAGTCTTGGCAGTTCACCGAAGAAACCCTGGTGGCCTGGGGGAG